>NW_016162241.1:42898-44571 GCF_001687245.7 Rhagoletis zephyria | reverse complement strand
TTTCTTACAAAAGCCAATGGCTATTCGCTATGCCACAAAGCCTATTTTTAGCAAAATTTTATAAAAAATATCAACATAAAATTAGACTAAAATTCTATAAAAAGAGTATATTTGAGAAAAAATTCTTTAGAATAAAATGTCCATGTCAATAAAATAAAATCTAATAAGTTAATTAATAATGTGTTGGAGCCTTACGAATTTTTTTAAAATTAAATTTAACTTATTGTTTCTATAGGAGGGAAAAATTATTTTTATAACACTGTAGGGAAAATTTCAAGTTTTCAAATGACCCAAAAAACGCGGAGACAAGATATTTTAATTTTTATGAAAAAATTTCTGTGAATTCGCTTTATTTTGGTGCGAATCACGTAAGTACGATAATTTATTTTGAATTAGAATATTATTATGCATATATATGACAAAAAAAAATCTGCAATGTACTGTTTTAATATTACCAGCGCAGTAAGTCCGATGATAAAGCTCACAATTTATGAAACTTAAAAAAAAATTTATTAAACGTCAAAATTTTAAATAAAACTAGCTGTTTTTACCTTCCTTTTATTAGCTCGGGATGTAACTATGTAATATTGATGCGCCTAAAAGATGCAGCGATTTCTATTCTCAAGTTACATACCTGATGACAATACGAATGGCAGTTATAATAGGGAGGTTTTAGTTTTTTTTAAACATAATTTTATTTGTATCACGTTTGGTTCTGTACTTGTAATAGTATATTAACATGGAAGACGTTTTAATTTGTGCCGTTTGTAAAAAAAGTAATAAGAAAATAATATGGTTTTCTGAGGAGACATTAAAAAAATGCCAAACTGTTTCGAAAGCCAGAAAAAAACATAACCTTAAATATAAAGATGTTATTTTGCCTGATGAATATACAGACAGTGGTTATCACCGGGAATGCTTTAAAGCATTCACAGGACTTATGACAAAATTTTCCACTTGTGAACGTTTCAATTCTGGAAAAAATAAGAAATAAAAATCGACCAGTGTACTTCCAGACAATTTACCTCCAGTTATGCCGTTGATACCTGATACAAAAATACATACACACATATTTGAAATCTTACTTGGCTTAGTTTTGTTTACTTTTTATTTCGCTACAATAAAATAATTTGTTGGTTGGATTGCCTATTACACTTTAGGAGCGCTAAAATGACAGAAAAAAGCGCAGAGGCACGTATACTTAATTTTGAGCCATACATTACGGATTTTGCATTGCGATTGAAAAAAAAACACCTTTAACATAGAAAATGTTACTCATACGCCATATACGAGTATTTACGATTACGGCCATGTACGATATGGCGTATGAGTAACATTATTTCCCGCTCCTACTTCGTACTTTCATTTGACCATTCAAAACTTATTTGTTTATCCATCAATTTTAATCGTTAGTAACTTGATTTTTTGGCAAAAGAACAGTTCTTATAAATTTTATATTCTATATTTCTTATAAAATTTTGCAAAAAAATACGGTTTGTGGCATAGCGAATAGCCATTGGCTTTTGTAAGAAATTGGAATTCAACTTGTAAGGAACGCCGTCTCCGATAAGTAACTAATAAAGTATAATTTTTATCAGTTTTTTCATGCTCGCACCTACGCCTTTAAAGCGTCTGGCAAGATGAAGGAACTATCGAAACGGTCTGGCAAGTGA
>NW_016162241.1:31703-38252 GCF_001687245.7 Rhagoletis zephyria | reverse complement strand
CGGGTTTTTGCAAAAAGTAAAGTTTTATAGCGGATTCCGATAGAATACCTATCCATATATAATATTTGTACTTATGGCAAGATTTTTCTTTAAGGTGACAAACCCCTAAAAATGGGCGTGGCAATCGAGGACTAAAGTTAGCAAAACGCAGATTTTATTGCGGATTTCGCTTCGTTGCCCTGGCGTTGATTTTTTGAAATTTTGTTGCTTACGGTCTCTCGCATTTTATTCCCCTAGAAATTCATGTTTGTATGGGAAAAAGTACAAAAATAGTAGGCGGTTGAAACTTGCTTTATTAGACTAAAATTGTATGGGCTATAAAACTGCATACCCAAAAATCTTCCAAAGGTTCAGATTAAAAAGTTTAACTTTTGATGAACATTTGTCAAATTTTCCTAAATTTTGTATAAAGTTTGAGACGGTTTGTATGGTTTTGGTTAAAGCACGGACGGTACTTAAAAAAAAAACACGTGGTCACTTGTTTGAGTCACTGTATATATTTTGGTTGTATGGTAAATGGTAAATTTTATTTAATTTTGGCTTACTTAGATATATTGGTACTCAAAATTTTGATGAAGTGGCAACCCTGCGTGTATGTATACCAAACAGTGTTGCCAACTATTTTCGAGTAAAAAATGCAGATTTGTGTAAAAACCCGCTAGTAAAAAGCTAAATACTACCCGAATCAAAATTAATAAATGAATAATACAGCAGGGATCGAAGTTCTTTAGAAATGAACAATTAATTTTTAAGCAAAAACCCAAACCGACTTTTCATATGAAAATTTAAGAGTACCGTTAATATCTTCATGATCGGATCTAAACCAAAATAGTATGGGATCACCTCTGACCACCTTTCCTTAAAAAAAAAAGAATTATAGAAATCGGTTAACGTGGTCCAAAGTTATGCGTTAACATACCTAAAAAAATATTCCGACAAATTGATAAAAGTTAAGATAAATAACTATATATACAATATACTATTGCGCAGCTTTGTTTTCACCAACTATTAGCTGATTAAATAAAGTTCCAGGTCTGCATTAGGACAAGGTAGTGAAAGTGAATGAAATGCAAATTCCACCTGATCGGAAAACAATCCACCTGCATCCGTATAAGTTTGAACTTCTATTCAAAATTTCATATTACTTATATTATTCCATTTTACAAAATTAATTCTATTATACTAAATTATTTTTTCTATCTATCTGCTCATGCGATGCACGAAAACATTGCCCACTGAAAACATATTTCTTTTTTAATAGTATCGTAATTATCTGGCAATTTTATATAAATATGTATGTATTACATTGTATACGGGAAAAAGCTAAAAATCCGTCAAGCAATTTCTCATAAAGCTGGATTTCCCGCTTCCCCGCATTTCCACATTTACTGCCGAAAAAGCCAGATTTGACGGAAAAAGAGCTAAATTGGCAGCCTTAGCGAAGTCTGTGGTGCTTCGCTAGTGTCGTTATCTGAAGGATAGGCTCAGGCCGTGTGGGAGTTGATGCCGCTACCTCCATTTCTAAGCTGTCCACCACCTCGTTTCGATCTAATCCCCTGTGATCTGGTACCCAAAGCAGTAGGATATCATTTTGTTCAGAAAGGGCGTTAAGTTGCTCAATGCTCTCCAGGACTCAATACCGGTGTCTGCACTAGTTTTTTAAATATATTTATCGAAGCGGAAGTCATATTTTATCGTCTTTAATACGCCAGTTCGGATTTATTGGTAATTGGCTGGCCAAAGTATTTTTTTTTTTAGCAAAACTGTAAACAAAGGATGTCCATTTCGGATCAACGAAAACACTAAGTAACAGCCTGTGTGAGCAGCCTTCAGTCCACAATCCCAAAACTCAGGTTTCAAAGTGTTTCCGTTGTCGGTCAGAACATGGTATAAATGTCTTCCCGTACCATTACGAACACTAAAGTGCTGAACACATTGAAAACAACGGTCTACGGGCCACAGCTTCCAATTTCTTATCTTCATTATCTGAACGCTTTGTTTATGGCGACATGATTTTTTCGAACGCGGCAGCGGAATCGTGAATTTTTCTGACTTTGACTTTGAAGAGGAAGAACCTTATCTGTCACTGGAAAAATAGGAATAGATCTAATCTGGCCACAACCACAGTCGTCGCGTAGTCATGTCGTCGCCAAAATAGTTATCTACATAAGAGTACGTGGAAAAATAATATGACAGCTGTGGTCCGTAGCTCGTCGTTTTCATTGTGTTCGGGCTATAAGTGCTTGCGCTGAAAAGTAGGACTTGGGTGGCCAAAAATAGGTAAAACAAACTAGCTAATTCTGAAAAAAGCAATTACGCGGATTTATTGCTGGATATCCACCTAAACTAAATTCGTATATTAATTGAAATTAGAATATTAGCTCAAAATTTTCACGTGTTTTTTGTATACTTAGTATGAAGCCCAAGACAACCAATTGGTATGTGCGTGCCATGAGTTAGTTTTACTAAAACTTCGTGTAATCATATAATGCAGAGGGCTATCCAGCGAAATTAAAAGATTGTGAAGAGACCCATTATTTATGTATTTAGCTACAATAATCGCCACGCTTTCAAAACGCCAATACTAAGCCAACAGTAATTATTATCGGCGTTCTACTAACGCTAGGATGCATTCAACCATCAGGAAATTAGTCGCTATTTAATTTGTAAATTAGACGCAAATGTTGTACAACGATGTGGCGGAAAAGCAACATTTAAGAAGTATTAGCAACAACAGTGATTAATGCGCATTGGATTACGTTGGCTTGCAAGCATAAACGGAACAAGTTTTTCAAATGCTTTCGAGTGCAAGCTCGGCTGTATCCATGAAACCCAACCAGCCAGTCAGCTCTAGTCAATAATCTATTCAACCAACTGCATAGCCATGGGCGTAGCCAGAACGAAATTCAGAGGGGGCCCTATACAACATTTTTTTTTCAAAACCTGTAATTGTTACTAAATAATTTTTTTATAGCTTAAAATTATTGTAACCAATAGAGGTATGTTGTACACAAACACATAAATAGAAGTTCACAAAGGTTGATATAAAACTATTCGTCGGTTTAAATACATAATTAACTTTTTACTGCACATGTTTTTTTACGAGGAGGACGCATCAAAAGCCTCCCCCGACAGTGTGAGACTTTGCGTTTTTCATAGTTTGAGCTTTACAATTGGTCGTAACTTAATTTCTGTTAATTTCCGATGTTTTAAAATATTTGTTATCCTCCATTTGAGTTAAAGTTTTATTTGTTTTTCAAACAAAATACTTTAACAAAAATCTACCAAAATGAAAACAAATTTACCTTTTTACCAACCCAAATTTTTTCTACCAATTTTGGTAATAATTTACCAAAGTGGCAACCCTGGTGGCATTCAAGAAGAAATCCAAAACCCGCAGCACTTTTGATGCTGTTTTTGTTGCTGCACCGTTTCATTGCTATTTTGCTGTGGTCGATTGGTGTTTTACAAATTTCAACGAAAATCTAAGCTTTGCTTAGTTAAAGGCAGCCACTGGTGCTGAAGTCAGCAGCGTTTTGGTGAAAAACCATGATGGCCAACAAGTTGTCCCTTTTATTGTTGCTGCTATTTCTGATGCTTTCTCATGGCTTGTGGCGTTGGCGTTGACACTGATGCTGTTTCCCACTGCTCGTGCGCACATACAATCAGTGTGACCGCGGGGTTGTGAAAAATTGTAGCAGAGAAGAGACTTAAAATGTATCAATATGTATCACTTTTTAACCGACTTCCAAAAAAGGAGGAGGTTATCAGTTCGTCGGAATCTTTTTTTTTTTTTTTTTTTATATGCGCAATGAAAAACGTGTACACTTGCGACCATAGAGCCGATATAGTAGCGACAATTAAGCACTGGGCAAGTGGAGATAGCGGTACTCAACAAAGTACATATCTACACAGCGAGCGTTGGGCGTCAAAGGCGACGCGCAGACAGACATCGGCATCGACAATTAAGTGCTGTATCATAGCGCAAGCAACAAGGGCGCCAGAGCCAGGCAGCGCCGTCAGCGGTAACCTACAAGAGTGAAGTCAGCGTTAAACTACAGCAGCGAAATTGCCAAACTGACGGCGTCGAGGGACATTAACAAGCAACAACAAAGTTAACAGACAGCAGCGAGGGATGTTTTAAGGCAGATGAGTAGAAATACGTTGTGAATTATAAAGCTGTACCTTTTGTTGTTATGTGAGTAGAATGGAAATGAGAGTATAGAACAAAGCAAAAGATTTTCCAATAAGAAAGTTGGTAGTTAGGTATTCACCATAATTGAAGTTATTGAAATGTGTAGAGAAAATGTTAATAATTATTAAGCTGATGCGCGGCAGCTATTACATGCAAATTGTTTCGTATAGGAGCATGTAACGAAATTTAAAATCGAATTTGTTTGTTTAATATTGTTTTATAATATTATCGATATCATTAAATATCATAAGATATGTTGTATGTTAATGTTTTGTAACCTCTGTTTTATATAAGCAGTTAGATGTAAGCATGGACCGTGACCGGTTAGAAGACTGTAAGGTGCAGTGACTTTGAGTGTCGGGTAAAGGGTGCCTTTAGTCAACTTAAATGTTTAGTGTTAAATTAAGGAAGGTGTAACTAATGGCACTAAATATTATTTCGCCAAGTTAGTTGACTGTGAGTTGAGAAATATTTTATTCAAAGAGTATTTTCTTAAAGTGAAAGATAGTAAAAAAAGGAGTTAAGACGTTATGAAAGGCGCGCAAAAATTTGTAATCGGTTTTTTCTATGACAGGTGAGGCTAAAAAGCATTATTGTTCGAAATATGCAAAGATTTGAACGGTACTGGCTTGGTAATTGCCAACAAAGTTTCGAAACATAGTAGGTTGATTATCATAGTCAGGGTAAGGTTGTGCAGTCAGTCTAGCAGCGGAAAGAGATCAGTAGCGGTGCAGTAGTGAGTTGCGGCTGGAGGGCCGGGGAAATAATCTCGTGTGAGCACATCGAGGTGCGGAAGGCGTTAGCGGTAGTGTACATCGAGGACGTGAGCGTGCGTCCGGTGTAATTAATAGGCTGCGTAGGCACGGTGAGATGTTGCGGACTATGGTAAAAGTGGACAACGAGAGTGTGAGCGTGCATTCTGTTGCTACTAGGAAGCCATGGTTGAAGTTTTATGTCTGGAGGTAGGCATAGAGGCACTAGATAGAAGCTGTTTCTCTTGAGCGCGGAGGCTACGTTAGAGACTGGGTGCAGCTGACAAGATGCAGGGAACCGATTAATTTGTATGACCGTTTGAGACCTAGTACAAGTGAAGAGTATAAAGAGATTAGTAATTCCCTACAAGGATGAAGCCAATACCGATTGAAAATAAAGACGTTTTTGGAGAACTGATTTTAAAGAAAAATTATAAGATTTTTTTGAAAGCTAGATGAAGGATCAGAAACGCCATTAAGCAAATGATGAAGAAGAGTGAGAACGGCTGAAATAGAGAAGTTCATAAAATATGCAAAATTAAAATGAGAGTAGTGTTTTTCATTCGAGGCCGAATGAAACGCAGGATGGCCGAATGTGGGATTAGTTTACGGACAGTACTTACGATGCTAGGACTGATTGGCCATTAAGAGTTAGTAACATAGAAATGCAGCCCTACATAACGAATAAGGAATAGAACTGGTCTAATGATTTGACGAAAGGGACATCGCGTTAGAAGACGGACAAGACAAACAAGCATTCGCGTACTTACGATCGAACGCGTCGGACCACTTAGACGGGCTTCAACCCTATTAAGTTGCAATTCATAAGTAAAAATGTAAACGGTTAATGTGAATAAAGTTTATTATTATACTTAAACATTAAAAATGACTATAATTCTGAAGAGCCATCCCACATACATAAAAAAAAATAATATTCCGACGAATTTATAACCTTCTTTTTTATTATACTTATACCCAGTTGAACTCATACATGTAAGAAATTTTTGTTTTTATTATTCTAGGACTGAATTACACTCATGCATGTAAGACATTTTCGTTATTAGACGACTTCACAAAAAGTAAAGGTTATCAATGCGTCGGAATATTTTTTGTATGTATGTTACCGCATAACTTTGCACCACGTTAACTGATTTCTATAATTTTTAAAGGAAAGGTGGTACCTCACAAATGGTCCCGTACTAAAATGCGCTCATTGGATCATGAAGAAATTAACGTAATCTTAAATTTTTATATGAGAATTAACATCGGTTTTTTTTTTTGCTTAAAAATTACATATTATATACGAACCAAGTACAACTGATACGTGTACTTTTTGCAATCAATAAATGTTAAACTGTTTTTCATAAAAATTATTGGTTTTATTCCATATTGATACTTTGATACTTTGATACCTGAAATAAAATAAGTAATTTTTTGCGAAAAAAAAACCGACTTAAAAAAAATATATATATATCTATATATTTCATGATCTAATGATCGGATCTAAACCAAATTAGTATGGGACCACCTCTGAGACACTACCTTTCCGTTGCAATTATTGAAATCGGTTGACGTGGTGCAAAGTTATGCGGTAACATACAT
>NW_016162241.1:27155-31678 GCF_001687245.7 Rhagoletis zephyria | reverse complement strand
GGTCGCCCCTCGGCAGGCAATGGCAAACCTCCGAGTGTATTTCTCCCATGAATAAAATTATAGTTTAAAAAACTAAAACCTCCCTATTATAATTGCCATTCGTACTGTCATCAGGTAGTTGTTAAGAAAAAACCTTTTTTCTAAATTTTTTGAGATGTGGCTTTGACCCAGGAGCTTCGGAGTGGAAGCGCGCACTGCTTACCACTACACCACAGCGGCCGTTTATTTGTTCTATTTGATCAAATTCAGATCTGAGCAGGGACGTGAACCGGTTGAAAAATTTGGTCGGTTCGGTTCAGCGGTTCGAACCGTTTTTGCACTTTTGGATTGGTTCGTCAAAGCGGTTTTTTTGGTCTTTGAACCGGGGTTTCGGTTCGGTTAAACGGTTCGAAAAACAAAAAAAATACGCGCAAGGTTAAGGGTCAAGTGTCTGTCAAATGAGATGGGTTGCCTTTACATTTGATATTGTCACATGGTAAACAAGCATGGTAGGTATTACCATGTTTACCAAAAACAAAAAAGTGGGTACATTTATTTATTGAAACTTGGTTGAAACGAACCTTTCAATCTTTATAGAAAGTGGTTCGGTTTTCGGTTCGGATCAAACATTTGTGGAAAATTTCGGTTCGGTTAATAGTTCAGTTAATTCATAGAAAAAAGTGGAAAGAAATGCTTTTTTAGCTTGCTTACATGATTTTTAACTCCAAAGTAGTACTGTTGAAACTAAGCAAATTCATCCACCCTTTGTAAACATCTCTGGCAAGTTTTTCGACTTCTACGGGAAGTTTATACACGATTGGAAAAGTATCAAAATTTAAAAAGATGTATCCCTCCAAAATTCGTCGAAATATGTATCACTTTTGATCCACTTGGATCAAAACGGTCACACTGCATACAATGCAGTCTTAGAATAGATAGGTAATTGAATTTAGTATAGGGGTATTCTCGACATCTTACAAAGCCGTTGCACGTAGCACGGATTGTCGAAACCCATGTATATATTTAGCAAAAAAGCATAGCAAGATAAATGCGTCTTCGCTCACTTCATTTTTTTTGCTGTATCTTATTATTGTATTTGATACAGAATTTCACTGCTGGCTACCTATGCATGCTACGATTTTGCAATGAGGGGGCTCTCGTACTCTGGAAAATTTGGAATAGTATTTTTGCATTTCATACAATGTGTGCTATTTGCACTACTTCGAGAATATCCCTTATGTATAGACATACCTTTGCAACAATAGGCGGACAAGTGACCAGTGGTTGTGTTGCATTTGGTGTGTGGCCAAAAGGGGAATGCTGTTGTATCATGCGTCGTTAATGTAATCCAGCATATATTTATACATAGTACGTACATATGTAAAAATTCTATACAGCTTTTATGCTTCAGTGAATTAATACACATGGTGTTCATGCAGCCATGCAGCATTTATTAAACAGAATACACATATTTAGGGGATTCAGAAGGCGTGTTAAGCGTAGTAAAATCTTAAGCTTAACATTTTTTATGTAAAATAATGGTAAAAACGTAAAAAACCCCTAAGCCAATTATGTATTTTTATCAGTTTAAAAACTTTTCGGTGTAGTTAGAGATCCTCTAAAAGCATTTTAATCATTATTTTACGTAGAAAATTGTAAGCTTAAGATTTTACGACGGTTAACACGTCTTGTGAATCCCCTAATTATTCACCTTATTTTAGCCAGCGTATGAAACCAAATTCCAACACCATTTTAAAAGAAGCATAAAAAGCGTGTTTGTAACCAGCTTGTTCCGCTTTGATTTTATTTTGGTTTGTAATATTCGCTTTGCTTGTGATGTAAATTAGTGTTTCTACTTTTCGTTGGAAAAATCAGTTTACTCTCGGTGATATAAGAGAAAGAAATCAAGTATGCTGCTGGTGGGTGTTACACCGACAACTAAGTATGTGTGTATGTAGGTAACATTCAAACGCATGGTGCTTCTATATCAGCACTGTTTCTTAACAGATAATTATCACAAATTATTACTAATTTCTTTACCCAAAAAACTAGCAGAAACTAGCAGCTCTCTCTCGTTCTTACGCTCTTCGTTTTTTGGCTCTCCTGCTAATTTCTGCTAGTAAAATTTTTACTAGCAGAAACTAGCAGCTGTCAAAATGAATAAACATAAATTCGCGCCAAATATTTTCAATAGTCAAATACACTGATCAGCTGTTTACTTGCTAGTTTCTGCTAGTTTTGCGTTTCTTTACTTTTTCGTTATTTCGCTCTTGTGAGCGTAATTCTCTCAATTTTTCCATTCTTCTTTTTCCTCATAATAATCTTCTAGAAAAGAAAAGAAACAGAACCATCTTTTAAAGATGTGCCTTTAGCATACAAAGAGTTCAGCTTTTTTCTCCTTATTAGCATAAACATGAACTAAAGATTAGACTTTAATTTTTCCTATTATTTTCTTTTTCTTTTGTACGTGGTACACATTTTAAGTATTTTATTTCGATTTTGAATGGATATAATGCAGTTTTCTGGCTACTTTCTATACATGGTACATATACTATGTTCATATAAGTACACATGTGTACATATGTACATGTAGTAAGACGTAGTTCGTCGGCAACTGAGTTAGTTGAGTTGAGTTAGTCAAAGGGGAGTTTTCATCCAGAAAAATAACTCTCTTTAAAACTGCAGGAGAAATAATTTTCAATTTCGAATCCGCTGATTTCCGCATATTCCGCATTAATGCCGTACACATAATTAGTATATTTAATTATTTCTAGTTTAAGCTACTCTTATTAAAGCATTTCGTAAACCAAAAGTCGTGCCCTTGGTTCAACAAATTCGTTCGGTCTATGATTATTAAATGTAACAGCTCGTACTCTATTTGGAAGAAGAACCGAACCGATATCAACTATATGTCTGTACGAAATAAGACAACTTCTCTTATTAAGTGTGAAAAGCGCATGTTCTTTGGTAAAATGTTAAATCCACGAATAATGTTTTGTGGTGTAATTTAAAGAATCTTCGTGTACATGTTAGTGACAGTCCTGATTGTTTAATTAACCCTGAAGAGCTCAATGATGTATTTGTCAGTGGTGCTGTCTCACCTTATGCTCCACTTCCAACCCCATAATTTCCTCTCCTGTTGTGCATGTGGGTCAGCCATTTGAATTCAGTGCGGTGTCAGAGTTTGATGTGGCAAGGTGCATTTATAAGGTACGGGCAAATGCGATCGGCGCAGATGGGATACCTATAAAATTTGTGAAGCTGACTGTGCCACAAATCTTGCCAACTCTTACTCATGTTATCAATCACTGTTTTACAACCTCGTCCTTCCCCGATACGGGGAAGATCGTCACCGGTATTCCGGTTGCTAAAAATAAGTAGTGCTTGTGATTTTCGACCTATAAGTATTCTTACTTGTATGGCTAAAGTCTTCTAGAAGTTGATGACAGAGCAAATTAGCTTGCATATTAACAAATTTAATTTACTCCCCGTTCCAGTCTGAGTTTAGGGCAAAACATAGCTGTTCCACTGCAGTTATTAAAATTCGGGACGATATAGGAACTCCTTATGACAATAACCAACTAAGCTTGTTATGCTTGCTCGACTTCTCTAAAGCCTTTGACTCGGTGAACCATAGTCTATTTTGCATCAAATTAAGTAATAATTTTGGCTTCGGGGAGTCTGCTGTATGACTGATGAGCAGCTACCTAGAAGGTAGGATTCAGCGTGTAAGGGTCGGTACCGAATTTTCTAGCCTTAAACCTCTGTGTACTGGTGTTCCCCCAGGCTCAATATTGGGACCACTACTATTCAGTTTATTAATAAATGATATTTTTGGCGTATGCGAGTCTGTGCAAATGCATGCATATGCAGACAATATTCAGCTCTACTTGTCTAGACCTCATGACCAATCAGTGTCCTTGTGCTCTAGGTTTAACTGTGATCTGTCCTCTATTTCATCTTGGGCGTTAAATGATGAGCTTTGTTTTAACTGTGATAAATCCTATGTGTTACCCATTTCTAAACGCCGCATTGCTTTCTCGGCCATACCTAACCTATATGTTAATAATAAGTGTCTTAAATTTGTGTCTAAAGCAGGGACCGCAAATAACGATTATCCTTTGAAATTTCAACTCAAAAAATCACGCGGAAAGAGAAATGCTACGAACATTAGGAGTAAACCAATATATTTCTTATTACTCGGAGTACCTTCAGCGGCACTGATTTTTATTTTTTAAGTTTTACTCATAAAAATCAAGTTTAATCATTATATTTTGAGTTTTATTTTTTACTCAGAAAATAATCGTTATGTTTTGAGTTTTATTTTTTGCTCGGAAAATAATCGTTGATGCTTTCCATTTCCAGACAACCGGTCAGGTACGGGCATGATTTTTAATTTCGACCAAACTCAAATACATTGTTTGTTGGTCCAAATAATGAGACACGTATTTTTTCTTTTGGCTCGGAAAAATTTTTCGGCCGAATTAAACGCGATTTTGTTTTTCAGGCAAAAATCGATTATTCGAATTGACAGTGAGAATGTT
>NW_016162241.1:19005-26142 GCF_001687245.7 Rhagoletis zephyria | reverse complement strand
AAATTTGTTGTGGAAAGAAAAAATTTGTAGCTTTCGTTTTTCTGGAAAAAATTGAGTTGACCCTTTTTCGAACAAAATTTAGTATGTAGTGCTAACTTGACACCATGCACCATTGACGACAGAATTGAGATATTGAAAATGTTACAACGGCATTAATTGTAGCTTTTTCTCAATCTCAATTCTATCGTCAATGGTGCATGGTGTCACGTTAGCACTACATACTAAATTTTGTTCGAAAAAGGGGCAACTCAATTTTTTTTAGAAAAACGGAAGCTACAAGTTTTTTCTTTCCACAACAAATTTTAAAGTTAAAAGCTACAATTAATGGCATAGTAAAATATTGGATATCTCAATTCTATCGACTAGGTGTATGGTGTCAAGTTAGCACTACATACTAGATTTTGTTCGAAAAAGGGGCAACTCAATTTTTTTTAGAAAAACGGAAGCTACAAGTTTTTTCTTTCCACAACAAATTTTAAAGTTAAAAGCTACAATTAATGGCATAGTAAAATATTGGATATCTCAATTCTATCGACTAGGTGTATGGTGTCAAGTTAGCACTACATACCATTTTTTCTTAAAAAACGAGAGCTACAAATTTTTTCTTTCCACAACAAATTTACAACAAAAACACTACAATTAATGCCGTAGTTAACTTTTCCAATTTCGAAAAGTGTAGTGCTAACTTGACACACGTAATCGTTAACAAAGTTATGTCTCATTATTTGGACCAACAAACAATGTATTTGAGTTTGGTCGAAATTAAAAATCATGCTCGTACCTGACCGGTTGTCTGGAAATGGAAAGCATCCGTTACGTTTTAAGTTTTATTTTTTGCTCGGAAAATAATCGTTACGTTTTAAGTTTTATTTTTTGCTCGGAAAATAATCGTTATTTCTTGAGTTTTATTTTTTGCTCAGAAAATAAAACTTAATTTTTGCTTATGCGTATGTGCATGTGTGAATAGACAGGGGGCGGCTGCATTGAACCTTTAACGCCACTGTGGAGTGGGTAATGAAAATACAGATACCAGGGCAGAAACAGAGAGAACCACATTTCTAAAAAAAAGTGCAAAAAAGCGCATACGCATACGCAAAAATTAAGTTTTATTTTCTGAGCAAAAAATAAAACTCAAGAAATAACGATTATTTTCCGAGNCCGAGCAAAAAATAAAACTTAAAACGTAACGATTATTTTCCGAGCAAAAAATAAAACTCAGTTAATAACGATTAAAAAGTGATTTTTATAATAAAACTTATAACCGTTACGGTCCCTGGTCTAAAGTGACGAACATTAGTTTTGTAATTAATTCTAGTATTTCCTGTGATGATCACGTAAACTTCATAATAAGCAAAGTATTCATCACTCTACGTAATTTAACAATGTCTTCATCCTTAACGCCGGTCGACATCAGGAGAAAACTTGCAATACAACTGGTTTTAGCTGTAATCTGTTATCCTGAATGTATTTATAGCAAACTTAGTTCTCAATCTGCCTAAACGGAGAAAAGAGTACATTTATATTTTCGATAGAAAAAAAGCAGTACGAACATCAAATAAGGAGTACATTTTTTTAAATTTGTTGTGCAATTTATTGTTACGTACTACCAAAAAGTAAATCTATCTATATATATAAAATAATAGCCGTATTCGTTGTTTGGAGTTAACTCAAAAACTACTGCATAGATTTCAGTGAAATTTTTAGATGTTATATCTTGCATATATGGTCCTATTATAGGCTACTAGAAAACCCGCTAGGTGGCGCTGGGGTCGAGCTATTTATAAAAATCGCATTTATGGACCGACTTCTTTTATATTCAAAATGTAATCTACAAGCATGATGGAAAATACGTTTACAAAAATAGACCCGCTAGGTGGCGCGGGAGTCGACTTATTTATAAAAGTCGTATTTATAAACCAATTTCGTTCAAATTCAAGCAACCTGCATGATGTAAAAGGCATTTGCGAAAAACGGACCCGATAAAAGCCCTATTTATGAACCGATTTTGTTAATGCAAATTCGAAACGTTTATTACTTTCATGGCGATTTTTTTTCATTCGATACATATATGTACATAAAATGATAGCCGTTTTCGTTGTTCGGACTAAACTCAAAAACCAGTTAAATTTTCGGAGGTTATACCTTGCATATATGGTCCTATTATAGCCTACTAGACAACACGCTGGTGGCGCTGGAGTAGAGTTACTTATAAAAGTCGTATTTATTAACCGCTTTCGTTCAAATTCGCAAAGTGACCTACCTGTATGATGAAAAATTCGTTTCCTAAAAATGATAGCGGGCTCAAAAAAAATCTGATTGAAATTCATAATGCGTATTTATTTTATGACAAGCAGTGGTTTTCCAGAAAAGGGACCTAATGGATTGCGATGCAGCCGAAATATATAGAAACCCACACGGGGTTTGGTCTGCCTTGGCCCTATATTCATCTTAGACGAATTTACTTTTCATATGGCTAAATGGAGGATTCGTTTAAGTATGCATGTAAAGACCGCAACATTCTGTAAGCGCACCTTTGCCTGACCCCCACATACACCTTAAATGCGATCTTGCACTTACCTCCGATTGACGAAATTGCTCGAGGCGGCCGTTAGTACAACAGTAAGACTCAAAGAAACCAGTTCACAAATATTAAGGTAAATTATAAAAGTGGCAAATTGACAAGGAAAGATTCGACCACATCCGTAAAAAAAGGAACACGGTAGGTATATCAATGGCTGCATTTGCACGATATTTAAGAGATCACACGACTCATTTAGTCAATGTACGGGAAAACTTTTCATCCTCTGGGGGCGAGGATTCTTGGCCCTCCTATAAGGGGCTGTCTATATATTACGTAAGGGAGTTTTCGCCTGTTTTGATTGCGAATAACTGTGAATTGGGCAAAATTTCTCGTTGCTAAAGTTTTAATGCTTTTTCGATTTCAATTAGATAAATAACTTAAGAATAATAAAAAAAAAGAATGCGATAAATTGTTCTAAGGACACAATCGTTCTCGCCCAAGCCGATTAGAGATTATTATTGTCCAGATTCCCAGGATCTCCCGAGGACTTAAGGGCCGGTTGTTCAATGTCTGGTTATCACTACTTGCCGGTTAAACATCATTATCGACGTTTTTGACACCATGCTTATAACATGTGATCGATAAAGCAGTCGTTGTATTTAACCGGAGCTTCTACCTCTGATTTGTGCAAATCAGACATTGAACAACCGGCCCTAAAATAAAGGTTATGCAGCTCAGTAATTTTGGGTAACCAGCTCCAATGAAAGCTTTTGACCGTCGAGTCGAGTTTTCGGCATTCCTTTTCTTAATTTTTAGGTTATTTTTACAGATGAAGCTAGCTTTATGGATTGGGTTTTTGCAATCGATTTTTGACAAATAGTATTCGATCGTTACGTAATTTTTAGAAAATTAAAGGCCTGACTTACAGCTTTTCAATAATGCGATAATCGACTCTCCTTATAACTAGACATTGAAAATTTCTGCAAATAAAAACTAAAATTACAATCTTACGACTCATCGTGTTTTGTCCTTCAAAAATAAAAATGGAGCACATGTGAGCAAATTATTTTTGCTGTGTTTGCTCAACGATAGATTTAGTTACATATATTTCAAGGAACCAAACATTGACAAACCTTGACAAGTAAACAAAAATACCAATAGCTAAGCTACATTTCAATTTAAAAAACAGATCTAAATGGAGCAATTTTAACTTTTCCAAAAGAAAGCCATATTAATAGCAAGCAATTCACTTATATTTAGTTTTAAATGATAAAATTACCTTCTTCTTACATGTTAAAAAGCTTTTTTGTTGAAATAGGTTTTCACTAAAACATAATTACCGAAGAAACAAGTCGAGCGACTGAAAGCTTGCAGAACAAAAAGAAAAAACGATCACAACATTGACTGTTTTCATGTTGACGTATGTTTAGGAATAGTATGTTTTGGCCTTTTGACAAAATTGGTAAATTTGACTTTTGACCGGTTTTTCTGTAAAAATACTGCCATGCAGTGTTGCCATTTGGTCATATAAAAAAATCCCAAAATTTTCAACTTTACACATTCATGTTTCTGGCATGCGGGGGACGATATGTACTTGCCGTTTTCTTTTACAAAAATTATTTAAAAAGCAGACGTCTCGGTTGCTCAACAAACCAGTTAATCGATTCTGCAATTATTTCACATTGATTCTCTAAAACAAATTTTCGATGTATTCCTAAAATGCATAAACCCAAAGGTAAATTTTATAGGAAATTAAACTAACAATTTATTAAAACTAGTAGTAACCCCCGGAATACGGGTGAGTACTTAGCTCAAAATTTATTTGAAGAACTTCGTGAGAGACAACAATTAATCATGTATTGCTAGACACCTGATAACCTAGGATAATGTTTAAGTTCTTAAAAGACATTACTCTACTCTAAGCTTCGTGCAGTGGGCCATGAGAAAACCGTCATCTTTAAGGTATAGTCCAACCATTCACAATATCTGGTATTAGTCTTAATCTGAAACGCAATAGTCATTGAAGATTGGCGCCGTTTATGGTGAAAAGCATTTAATATCACACTTTCAAACTAAAGCTTTCTTAAGCCTAAAAGCCTAATCTATTTGGGAGTAACGTAAAGCCTTACCATACGCCGTAGAGGCTTATGCACTTAAAAGATAACCTGTGAGCTAAAATATACTTAGTCCTGTCTTATTTTTTTTTTTAAAGAATATTGAAGTTGTGAGTTTGCCTAGTAATAAAACATAGTTTTATTAATAAAAAGTATAACCACATTTATTTAAAACTACAAAATAAAAAGTAAATTTTGTGTTAAAATTAAAAAAAAAAATACCCATCCCGTATACGCCTCGCAGATTTACATTATACTTTTAGGGTTGACCCTTTCAGTACAAAAATTCAACCACTGGTTCTAAAAAATTTTAAATATGTATACCGGCTAATTTTGGATCGTTCATTTTAAAAATCACATACAAAATTATCACATACAGTCATTCAGGGTCCTTTTTAATGGTCAGTGATATCCTAGGTGTTTAAGAAAGAAAGGGATCTCAGATATTTTTATTTTTTGCTTTCGTGAAATATATTTCAAAACTATAAATAATACCTAATAACTTTTCCGAATCTCAATTCCACGGAAATATGGTTAATATTGTTCAATAGATTATATTACTCACTATCGACTTTTCTGCCGCTTTTCACTTTTTTGACAAACACGGTCAACTGCAACTGCAGCTTGCACTTTAGTTTGATATATATATAGCTCAATTCTGTGGCTGCTACAGATCGGCCTAACTAAGTCGTATGACTGCGCAATTATATATATATATATATATATATAAAGGCCTGAACTACAAAACATAGCGACATGTAACACATCATGCAAGTGCCAGTTTATATCATGTCGCTTATACATGTTTGAAAGTGATATATGAAGACATCGCCGAATAAATTCAAATCAAATCATGCATCAAATTTATGCATGTCAACACATGCAACATATTCAGCATTATTATCTACATTGAATATACGGGAAGAGATTTTCCGAATTTTGCAAGCTCTTGCTTTAGTAAAATTAATTAAACAATTATCTAATTAAAAATATATATACCAACGATGGGCAAACGTGGCTCTTTGAGCCAAATGCGGCTCTTTGCTTAGCAAAGTGCGGCTCTTTTTACTTTCCTCTTGCTTAGAACATTTTTGCTCTTTTTACTTTTTAAAATACATATTTCATACATATTACACATATATATACATATCTTACATANTGGAATTTACGCAAATCCCTTAATTGAATTTGATGGTTTGGAAGTTGAAATAGTAAAATGCGACTAATTAAACTTGTAAGAAATAAGTAATTATTCGTTTAGTCAGTGAACTGTGTCAGGATAATAATTCAGGATTTGTTTTCTTACGTTTTCAATTTTATACTTTTAACAGGTCTATTCAGCGCTGGTAACAACGTCCATAAACCTAGCTGACCCAAGTCCCCAAAAATCAATAAAAATTAGCTAGGAATTAGGTATATTTTAGGTGTTAATTAGGGCCTCCAAAATTAATTTAGGTGTTCCATTGGTTTCCGAGGAATTGGGCAAAAATGTGTGGGTCAGCTAGGTTTACGTAAACCTAGCTGACCCATCGTTAAATTTAGGTTTTAAATTTTCCAAATATATGCTAGAATTAGGTGTCTTTTAGGTGTTCTTCAACGCCACTAAAACTAATTTAGTAGCTCCATTGGTTTCCGAGAAATTCGCAAAAATGTGTTTTTCAGCTAGCTCAGCGCTGTTAAGCTAGCTGAACAATCTTAAATTTTTTTTTTTTAAATTTTCGAGATACATATATGCAGGAATTAGGTGTCTTTTAGGTGTTCTTCAACGCCACTAAAACTAATTTAGTAGCTCCATTGGTTTCCGAGAAATTCGCAAAAATGTGTTTTTCAGCTAGCTCAGCGCTGTTAAGCTAGCTGAACAATCTTAAATTTTTTTTTTTTAATTTTCGAAATACTTATATGCAGGAAATAGGTGTCTTTTAGGTGTTCTTCAACGCCACTAAAACCAATTTAGTAGCTCCATTGGTTTCCGAGAAATTCGCAAAAATGTGTGGGTCAGCTAGGTTTACGTAAACCTAGCTGACCCATCGTTAAATTTAGGTTTTAAATTTTCCAAATATATGCAGGAATTAGGTGTTTTTTAGGTGTTCTTCAACGCCACTAAAACTAAATTAGTAGCTCCATTGGTTTTCGAGAAATTCGCACAAATGTGTTTTTCAGCTAGCTTAGCGCTGTTAACCCAGCTGAACAATCTTAATTTTTTTTTTTANCTTTTAGGTGTTAATTAGGGCCTCCAAAATTAATTTAGGTGTTCCATTGGTTTCCGAGGAATTCGCAAAAATGTGTGGAACAGCTAGGTTTACGTAAACCTAGCTGACCCATCGTTAAATTTAGGTTTTAAATTTTCCAAATATATGCTGGAATTAGGTGTCTTTTAGGTGTTCTTCAACGCCACTAAAACTAATTTAGTAGCTCCATTTGTTTCCGAGAAATTCGCAAAAATGTGTTTTTCAGCTAGTTTAGCGCTGTTAGGCTAGCTGAACAATCTTAAATTTTTTTTTT
>NW_016162241.1:16390-18793 GCF_001687245.7 Rhagoletis zephyria | reverse complement strand
TAAAAAAAAAAAATTTAAGATTGTTCAGCTAGCTTAACAGCGCTGAGCTAGCTGGCTCCATTGGTTTCCTAGAAATTCGCAAAAATGTGTTTTTCAGCCAGCTTAGTGCTTAGGCGTTGAAGAACACCTAAAAGACACCTAATTCCAGCATATATTTGGAAAATTTAACGATACGTACGTGTACGTAAACCTAGCTGACCCACATNCTAATTTAGTAGCTCCATTGGTTTTCGAGAAATTCGCAAAAATGTGTTTTCAGCTAGCGAATTTCTCGGAAACCAATGAAACACCTAAAGTAATTTTGGAAGCCCTAATTAACACGTAAAAANAATTGGTTTTAGTGGCGTTGAAGAACACCTAAAAGACACCTAATTCTAGCATATATTTGGAAAATTTAAAACCTAAATTTAACGATGGGTCAGCTAGGTTTACGTAAACATCTTTACGAATTTCTCGGAAACCAATGGAACACCTAAAGTAATTTTGGAAGCCCTAATTAACACGTAAAAAACACCTAATTGCTAACTAATTTTTATTGATTTTTGGCGACTTGGGTCAGCTAGGTTTATGGACGTACAATATGTTTAAATTGGTATAATCATAACATATACTTTGAAACAGTGAATTTTTCAAAAGCACAGATGTTATTTAAAACCACGATTGTTACAGTTAATAGTACATACCATTAGTATTATTTTCCATTGCTAAAATGATCCCACTTCAAACTTTTTATATACGTAAAACACATCCGCGTTGCACTGCAGTTGAATATAATAAAATTCTAGCACAAACTAAAACCAAAACCACAAACTTTACGTTGACAGATAGGGGACTAGGGTTACCTTGCGGCCATATTTTCTATTTATTTCTATATTTTTGCGGCCAATGATTTCTTTTCTAATTAGGGTATCTAGAATAAAGTCCGTCTGTTAAAAATTTTGAAAGTAAAAGTTGAAAATTGGACTTTTGGATGCAGAAAGTGCTTATTTCAGCCATAGTGCAATGTAACGGAAAACAAATGTATACTAGGAAGTGCACTATAGCTAGGTTCACCTTACATTCCATATATTGAAAACCAAACTAAAAAAGTTAATCAGTTAAGNTAGTGCAATGTAACGGAAAACAAATGTATACTAGGAAGTGCACTATAGCTGGGTTCACCTTACATTCCATATATTGAAAACCAAACTAAAAAAGTTAATCAGTTAAGTAAAAAGTTTAATCATAGTGTGCAAATATCGGAGCAACAGCAGATAATTTACGGAAAATTTTCAAATAGTTAATTTGGGTTTAGCTGGTTTGCTTAATTTGTTTTTTGAAGGCGCGATTTTAAAAAAAAATATGTATAATCGAGTAAATAGTTTAAATAATACTTAGGATAAAGGATGACTTGCAGGTCTCGTAAACCAGAAATTATGAACTTGAACAGAATTGAGATTTTAATCCGGGATGTGATTCCCTAATTTAGGCTATACCAGCACTGGGTAAGTGCCATATTCTGAAGACTAAGTCTTTAGAGGTATCTCTATGATTCCCGAAGTTTTCTTTTAATAAAATTATACGAAAAATACATATTTGAGTACGTGTATATGCATGTGTATGTATTTTCATTTGCACAAACATACATTTCTGTTTACTCATTTTCATACTCAAAAGGCGCTTTGTCTTCGTCATGGTCATGCTCCCTTCTTTGAATTCGTTTCTGTGTGCATTCGCTTTCTACGACAATGCCATGTGGCTTCTACAATACTTATAAAATCTCCAACTCCGTTGTAATGGTTTCCAGCAACGTATCTACTATGTGACAAACCCACTTTGTTGGCTTAGAAGCCTAACTTACGATGACATCGTCGACTAAGCTATCGCGACGGGTTATGCTTATTTAGTTTCATTACTGGCGTCATCTTCAACATTGCCTAAGAATACTTGACGAGTATGACTGTTTTCGAATGCATATTCTTTTTATAGCGCCAAACTGGGATCTATTAAAGGATGCCAGTCACGTCTCAAGCCAAACAAATGCAACTAGAGGCGCATTTCCCTCTCCTTGCTGCATTTATTTCTTCATGTCACTCTCCTCCGTAAGTTGTCATATGTAGATTTCTACAAGTAGTTGGGCTACAAGGGCAAGGTCATCATACAGAAAATCCATACAAAAGCAAAGAAAAACCGAGAGAATCAGAATCGAAATGAAAACAGCTATGCACCAGGAACTGGTTGCAGCAACACAATGCTATTGCTGCTCACGGGTCTTGCAATGGAATGTAATAAAATAATAAAAACACCATGAAATTTTAAAAATACTCTGCTACAACAAGAATGAAAACAAAAACAATGGCGTCAACTTGATCTTGGTGTTCATTAAAACGAAGCTAAATGAAACGGAGAGAATGGTGTGCTGGA
>NW_016162241.1:8880-13746 GCF_001687245.7 Rhagoletis zephyria | reverse complement strand
TTTTTTGCTGACAGTTTCTTCAATTTATACAAACTATGTTCTACAATTCTTTTTGTATGGAATACACTGTCAGCAAAAACAAAATTGCTATACTAATTGGCTTTTTGTTGCTGTGAATTTCTTTCAAAACTTCTTAAAGAACAAAATCATAAAGAGAAAATGTGGTAATTCCCAGAAGAGCCTATAAGTCTGCAATAGCTTTATTTTGAAATTAGCCGATTATTGGTACTGAAACAAGACGAAAAAAGGAAGAAAACTGCATTTACAGATTAGGAAAATATTAACAGCAAAAAAGTTAGACGGTTTTTGTCCCTCCTGAAAAATTAAAAAAAAAATGGACTTAGCACGTTTGCGCACTAAGCCAACGATACATTGATTCATTAAGTTAAACTTTTGGCAAATAAAATTAATCTCTGGGAAAATGGTTTTAAACTTTGGGCAAATAATTTTAAACTTTAGGCAAATAAATTTAAACTTTTGGCAAATAAAATTAATCTTTAGACAAATAAAATTAAACTCTACTGTAGGGCTAAACCGTGTTTGAAAAACTGAAAAATACAACTAAATAAAGCAAGTACCAGTTTTTAAACACTGTTTATTACTACAGTCGAGTTTAATTTTATTTACCTAAAGAATAATTTTATAACCCAAAGTTTAAATTTATTTGCCCCAACTTTAAACCTAAGTATTTGCTGAAAGTTTAAATCCATTTGTCCAGAGTTTAGTTTCATTTAGTTTGACCTAATGTGTCAATGCTATAAATCCATATCTTAAACTTTGTAAACAAATTATGAAAATTAAAAAAATTTCACCAAATTTTTAAATATTTTACGCTCGGTGTAATACTTTAAAATTATTAATAAATAACGCGAATACTTAGCCACTTCAAACATGAACTTTGAAATTTAATGGGCTGTAAAACTGCATACCAATAATTCTGATTAAAAGGTTTGCCATTTTTGGGGAGATTTGTAAAATTTTTGGATTTTTTTTAATTTCTTTACAGAGTTTGAAATGTGGATTTATATGCAACCTTATCTGAGTCTCATTTTCGCGCGAAATCGTTCACTTCTCTCTTTTCGCTTTTTTCGGGCAAAACCAATTGTGTTTATAATTAGCTAGACTGCCATAAAAAGTTATTGAGCAGTAAATATTAATAATAATAATAGATTGGCGCTTACACATATGTTAGTGTTTGGCCGAGCTTCTCCTCCGACTTGTGGCGTGCGCCTTGATGATGCCACACAAAGCGGAGGGACCTACAGTTTTACGCCGACTCCGAACGGCGATTGCATTTTTATAAGAAGCTGTTTTTCATGACAGAAATACACTCGGAGGTTTGCCATTGCCTGCCGAGGGACGACCGCTGTTTTTTTGCAATGCTGCTTTGACCAAGGCTTGAACCCAGGTGCTGATGAGTGAAAGCGCGCACTGCTTACCACTACACCACATCGGCCGACAAGTAGCAGTAAATAAACAAAAGGTAAATAGCCAAGACTGCTCAGAATGTCTCACACCTATTTTTTTGTCTATGAGTGTAAGTAGCATTCGTGTATATGTATATACACATGTAGTTTTCAGTTTTTATGTGTTTCGCTGTTCCCGTTCCCATTCGCTAGGTGTTGCAAAAGGGACGGAAAATTAAATTTTGAATTTGTACCTAATTTGAGAAGTAAATTGTACTTAAAAGCAGATAATTGTACCTAAAAAAATTAATATATTTTTTACACATTTCACAACTTGTCAAATCTCTTTCATAGTTCGAAATAGTCTACGTTTGCAACGCTACTAAATTAGTTTGACTTGGGGAATATTACCTTTTTTTTTAAGTTTTCGGTAGGGTATTTCCCATTGAACCACGATAAACAATAGCTAAAAAAGTGTATAAAATAGACCCGTAAAACTTTTTCTAGAATATAAAGCTGCCATCAATCTTTAATTTAGTTTCTTACATTCGTCAATGAGTTCTTTTTATAGTTTCTAAATAAATTGAAAAGAGCAGAGACAAATAAATTGGTATATGAGCCACAATTAGTTTATTGTTAGTGGATCTGCTCTTTTTCACAATGTCTTCTATTTGAAATACATATGTGGGGACTTTTGATAAAACAATTTCTCTCGAGTGAGGCCATTTTCTCTTCAAAGCTGTAATTCATTGAATAGTCGAATGATATTTTTATGTTTAGTCATTAATAGGAATAGTTTAAGATGCTATCTTAATGAAAGTTAAATAAAAATGTCAGTTTTTTAAATGGAAGTTCCTTATAATTTATACTGAATTGCAACCTATAGAAAGCACAGGGGTTGTTTTGTCAAAAGTCCACAGATGTATTATCAAGTACAACAAACATACCAGAAGCACAACATGTTGCAAAGGGCAGTGGATATTTTTACCGCACTGAACTTGACAATCGCACACCACCGGCCGACCAAGTCGATCATTCAGCGCCCTCAAAAATGCTTCACGACTAGCATTTCCGTCGTATGTCATTCATCGATAGCGCGCCTACACGCCCCGTAGCTTAGTGCAACGCAGTGATGGAAAAGAGGGTACAATTATACTTTTTCAGTTCTTTTGTAAATTTGATAATACATCTGTACAAAAATATCATTTTCGGTACATTTACGATGTACACAAATGAATTTTAGATGAATTTTTTTCTTCCTATGCAGAGCTCGGACAGTTATACCAATCAACCAGAGCTTAGCCATGTTCTCTCGAAAACACCGAAAGACACCACTTCTTTGTCAGACATCGTCCACTGTAAAGATTGATTTTTGTTTTTTTGATGGCTTTGCAATAAGCTTAAATAAATGTCGGTTAGAAATAGTTATGCTTCAATCGATCCCAACTGACAGTAGTAGTGATGTTTACACTGGCTCCTAAGTAAACAGAATACTTTAAAACTTCAAAGTAAAGACATCAACAATACTATGCTCTCTCCCAATAACCAAGAATCCTTTGTTTGTTGTTCTTTATCATAGCTTGAGTAAAGGCTGTTGCTCACTATGTCAAATTTAATGGACTTTGTCGTCAAATAAATTGAAGCACGTTTCCAGATGCGACTAAAAGCAGTATATCGATTGATTTACATATGTATGTACATAAGTTATGGACTAACTTATGAATCAGCATTTTTAACGACGTACGAAGAAACCAAACGAATGTGAGAGGGTGGCTAATACATATAGTAGGTGTGTGCAGCATGTTGCCACGGAAATTTTTTTTTTAGTTTTTAATTTTTTTTAATGTCAAGTTTATTAAAATTATAGATAACATAGCATTTAGTAAAACTAAAACACAGCTAGCACAATAAAAACAAATTAACTGCGTATAACAATTCATTTTACTGTACAGACTTATACAAATGTGTGTCTCTTTACACATACATATCGTTTTTATTATTATTACGTCAGGAATAGTCCCGCTGCGACTTAAGAAGATCTATTGTGCTAAATAAACTCCAATTGTATTCACTCCAACCTTCATGTTGTTCAAAAGACGTGTGTCAAGTTAGCACTACATTTTTCAAAATGTATGTAGTGCTAACTTGACACGAAACACCTAGTCGATAGAAATGAGATATCCAATATGTTACTAAAGGGTGAACACACCAAAACTGCGACACTTAGGGCCAATTTCACAATGCGTAGTTAACTCAGAATCGGGAGTTATACTACAGAATTTTGTACTGAAAATCTCTAGTTAACTGTCGATTCTGAGTTAACTACGCACTGTGAAATTGGCCCTTAGAGATTACTACCAGAAACAAACTAGAAGGCTTTGAATTTTAAAGTTAAAAGCTACAATTAATGCCGTTATAACATTTTCAATATCTCAATTCTATCGAATAGGTGTATGGTGTCAAGTTAGCACTACATACCATTTTTTCTTAAAAAACGAGAGCTACAAATTTTTTCTTTCCACAACAAATTTACAACAAAAAAGCTACAATTAATGCCGTTATAACATTTTCAATATCTCAATTCTATCGACTAGGTGTATGGTGTCAAGTTAGCACTACATACCATTTTTTCTTAAAAAACGAGAGCTACAAATTTTTTCTTTCCACAACAAATTTTAAAGTTAAAAGCTACAATTAATGGCATAGTAACATGTTGGATATCTCAATTCTATCGACTAGGTGTATGGTGTCAAGTTAGCACTACGTACCATATTTTTTAGAAAATGAGGGCTACAAATTGTTTCTTTCCACAACAAATTTACAACAAAAAAACTACAATTAATGCCGTAGTTTCCTTTTCCAATTTCAAAAAGTGTAGTGCTAACTTGACACACATGTTCAAAAGAGTTTTACAGCTGCCAACAAGCCTTGATGCCGTTGATTGAGTGTCTGGCCTTTAACCACGATTGCGAAGACTTCCACCTGAAATATCGTTGGGTATGTGTCCATTGGCAGACTTTCCTGGAACCTTGGTCCAAGAGGCCTGCCACAGTACTCCCGTCGTCCATCTTCGATCCGTCGGAATACCATATTTGGGATCTTTCGTCAATCATAGTTATTCTCGCTTCACAGCAGTCCCTTTCCGGTATTCTGACCTTATAGGGTTTGTAGAAGGATAACTCGGTATCATCTAGGAATGACTTGAGAACCTCCAAATGACACCGAAGATCTCCACTATTCTTGCTAATTGCATTGGGCAGCCGTAGGCCGCTCCAGCAGGCAGAATTGACAAAGGAGGAATGTCTGTAATGAAACTATCCGTTGGACAGGTGCGCATACCTCCGGTGATGGCCACGCGGACCAGTCGTTGCAGCTTACTCAAGGTGCCACCCGCGTTTACTTTGCCGCATATGTAACAACGGGTTTTACTACCGTATTCAAAGACCAATACGTTAGTTAA
>NW_016162241.1:0-6361 GCF_001687245.7 Rhagoletis zephyria | reverse complement strand
TAATAGAGCCCAGCCAGAGGCAAAATACATTTAACAGAAATTGTCTCATCAAAGCAAATGCGTGTTTTTCTTGTTAGACAGCGAAATGCTGACGGCTTTTTACGTTTTTACAACGCTTTTATTGTTCTTTAAATTGGTTAATTATTTAAAATAAATACATGCATAGGTCGAAATATGTAATATGTACTGTGTACATGCATATTTATGCGATAGATACAATTTTGTGAATCTAAAATGTGAATGCTATGCAAATACATATGTATGCAATTGGCAAATTCGTAGGTGATTTGCCGTCGGCATTTGAGTCGAAAAATCGACTTTTACTTTTTTACCGATTCATATGGTAGATGCTACGCTATTTTCAATGCAACAAACCACAGTTTTCTAGCTGCATTAGTTTTTCCCAAAATTCACTTTAAAGATGGATACATTTACCAAAAAAACGCAAATGCGCACTGTTTGGTGATTTGGTGTCGGCATTAAAAGCGGTTTTTATATATTTGTTTTATATTCTAATGGTAGTTTATAGTCACGATATTTTCAATGCAACAAACTGCAGTTAGTTTTCTCACAAATCCACTTCAAAGATGGATACAGTAGGGGTATTCTCCAAATCTTGCAAAGCCATTGCACGTAGCACGGATTGCATGGATTGCATAACTTGCAAACACACAACAACAAAATACATGGGAAACGACATTTCCTATCGCTGCAAAATATGCAACGTCGAAACCCATGTATATATTTTGCAAAATAGCATAGCAAGATATATGCGACCCTGTGCTAGTTGTTTTGTTGTTGGAATTGCTACATATTTCTCTCATTCCTCTCATCTCGCTCACTTCATTTTTTTCTGCTGTCTCTTGTTATTGTATTTGCATTCTACCACCATGCATTCTACCACTTTGCAATGGGGTGCTCTCGTACTCTTCGAAATTTGGGATAGTATTTTTGCATTTCGTGCAATACGTGCATCATGCAATACTTCGAGAATACCCCTATTGACAAAAAACGTACAAATGCATTGATTGCACTGCACGTGTTAACTTCAAAGTTGTCGAAAAGTTATTTATATTGAGAAAAACTGTGCATTATCAATTTTCACTGCTATACTCGTATTATATGTAAATAATGGGGTATATTCATTGTTAAAATAAAGTCGACACTAAAGTTAGTTACAGCTTTTTCACATTACTTTCAGTGGATAGGAATTTAGATATAGATTTCTAGTGAAAAAAAAAACTGAAAAAAATAGTTTTTTAAAAGTACCACTTTTCGCCGATTTTGGCCTGGTGGGGATCTAGTTCCTATCGGCCTAGTTCCTTTTTGGCGATAAAGACCTAGTACGGAACTAGAAACTTGATTCACTAGTCCGCGGTTTCCCTGCAGGGATATGTACAACTCACGGCAGCACACATAAACACAGGCATAGCCCCTTATTCTACAATAGAGGTGGGCACTCACACTATCACACACATGCGCTTGTGTGCGAAGCAGCGAAGTTTTGCTCAACAGCCAGTGCTCGTACACACATTTGTGGATAGATAGCACTTTTTTTTGCTAAATTACATTTCTACTACTTCTACCACCGTAAGTTAAAAAACTTTCAGATCTTGAAACTTTTTTTTTTTAATTTGTTCATTTGCGCATTAATGAATGGGCATTTTCTACAACAAAAAACATAATTGCTTGCTGCGACGTCGACACATGTATGATATGACTTCACTGCGCAACTATTCGAATAATACACACATAAAATGTTTCGGGAGGAATAGGAAATACATTTTTTTTTGCATAGGAAACATGGATGGGTGTGCGCAATGATCTGCTATCGCGTTATGAGTCGCAATGTTATGTCTTGTTAAAAAATACATTACAAACTGTGTCATAGTCATTTTGAAAAGGTGAAAGAGGGTGATCGAGCACTGAAGCTTTTATAATTAAAAGCAGCGGTCTTTATTAAATTTATGGTTGGTGAAAGTAATATACATCAACACGAAAATTGCCAATGTCTATCAGAAAATCATTTCTAAAAAAAGCATCTTATTCTTTTTATTTGGAACTTCTAAAAAAGTTTTAGGTATGCAGTTTTATAGCCCATTAAAATTTAGTAGCTCAAAGTCCAATTTCAAGCGCCAAGAAATCGCGTTGATTTTTAATGATTGGCAATTTCTTTTATATGGAATAAAATGCCTAGCACCGTCAACAAAAAAAAAAATAAACATTAAATAAACAAAAAATATAAATAGCTAAAGCTGGTCAAAATGTCACTTAACTTAATCAGCTGACCATAAGTGCATATAACATATTTATACATTTTTTTATCTGAATCTATCACATTGTTTTGGAATGTAAGAAAACTTTGAGCGTCCGAACACTCAACAGCAACTGATTTGATTTGCTTTGCCGAAATACCGGCGAAGCATCAGTCATTCGTCAATATCGTAAGACGCACGAAAACGATGATAGTATACATGTGTCGACGCCGCAGCCAGCAGCTTTTTGAAGCCCAATTATAGGTGTTTGGAAAAACGAAAAATCCATATGCTGCAACGCTTTCGGAAACATGTGCAGCATGCCAGCTATCAGTTGTTTTTCGAAGATAGCTGAATGAAGGAAAACAAAGTGGAAAGGAATCAAAAAACACTCATGAAGTGCTTATTTATAGTAAAATTGTTTGATTTTACATATTTTGAAGGAAACGGTGGATTCTATTGCATTTGCAATTATAGCAGCGGAGTAAGAGCGTGCTATGAATGATTTCGCAAAGATACGCGGAGCTGTCGGGCATAGTAACCATGGGCCTCTATGTCAGCTTCTTGTTGAATTGTTGAACCACAAGCCAGAACTACTCCTATGCTTGAAGAACTGGTTCTCAATCCAGTTAATGCAATAATAACAGCTTCTTCCAAGCCATTGAAGACATGCAACGGCCGCGCTTGTTTTGTTGTAGGTGTCGCACATTTTTTCCATATAAAAAAATTATCAAACATTATTTTATATGGAGAAAATGAGCGACACCTTCAACATAAAAAATTGCTAAAAATCAATGGCAAGTCCTAGCTACCTCAAACTTGCACTTTATTATACTAAAATTGAATGGCCTAAAAAACTGCATAGGTACTCAACTTTTTTCTAGAGAGCGTAAATAAAAAGTGCAATATTTGAATGAAATTTTGCAGAATTTGATTTAAATTTGCACAAGGTTTGGAACTCAGATTGTTGGGTTTTTTGTTGTAGAATTAACCATATTTTTATAAAAAAATTTCGAAAAATAAAATATTTAAAAAATTGTTGCCCGTATTGTGAAAAATTCGCTGTACCTAGACTTTATTGACTGACTGTATATATTTATATGTATCCACAGATTTTACATTTTTTTCATCCGTAACCAAATCTTCAGTACCATAAAAAGATTCAAACACATTATAGTACAACTAATGCGATGTCCAAGCTAGTGCTACTCCACTGTACATGTGTATATGTATGTATGCATGCATGCGTGTAAAAAAGGCCAATTATATTTTGCGCTTAACCCATTTTAGCGAACATAGTTTTTTGGTTACAGCTGTTAATAACACACTATTTTACAACGCTTTTTATGTTTAATCTTCATGAAAGTTACATGTATCTTCGAGAACATGGTTACATGTAGAATTTTAAATTAATTATTATTATTCTCCATACAAAATGTACAAGTATTGCCTTATTAAATGCAAAGTTATGCGAAAATCTAAATATTTTGTAAACGTAGGGTTAATGGTTTCGTGCACGTGCCAATCTGGTGGCGATTCGCAGAAATTTAATAATTCGTGTTGATTGGAAGCTGCGAGGGGAAGACGAAAGCAGAACAATCGTATATATGTATGTACATATGTACATTTATAAATGTATACATACTTACACTTTCATTTGTTTGTCTTTTTGGATGCATGAAAAATTTGGTACCAGAAATAGGTAATATCAATGAAATGCAGTTTACGGGCGGTATTATCACTTGCGAAGCGAATGATTTTGGCGAAGCGAACGGTTTGGCGAAGCGAATTAAAGGGCAGAGAAGGCATTAAAAGTGTTCGCGATGCAAAGAACTGGTAAAAAGAAACACTCTTAATGCATATTTAAGTTGCGTCTGCCAATCCATTCGCTTCGCCAAACCGTTCGCTTCGCCAAATTCATTCGCTTCGCAAGTGATAATACCGCCCTACAAATATGCGCTTTATAAATTTAGGTTTATTAAATATTTAGATATGTAAATGACAATGTAGGGGACAAATATGCACATGAGTAGCGAAGGTGCCACCCATCCAATGACAACTTCTTACACGACTTAATTAGAAAAGATTTGAAAACTGCATTATTTCCATAAATATAGAAAATATTGAAAAATTTCTCAAATAGTTTCGTCTTAGATTAGCGAGATTTTTACTAATTGCTGGGAAAATCCAACGTTTACAGATTTTTAGTATTAAAGAAAAAAAGTTTCCAAGTCGAAGATAATTAAAAACTGAATTATTTCCATTAATATCGGAAATACGGAAAAAAATCATACAGACTTTCGACTTAGTTTAGGGAGATCTCTACAAAAAAATTGAAAATAATTCTTTTCACAGTTTTGTTTTTTTTTTATACAAAAAATTTCCAAGTCCAAAAGGTTTAAAAACTTCGTTATTTCCATAAATATCGAAAATTTGGAAAAAATTCACCAATAGTTTCGGCCTAGTTTAGCGAGAGACCTTAAAAAAAATCACAAATGATTTTTTTTTTTAATCCAATACCAATACAGTTTTTTACTTGAAAATGTCACAAAAATTGGAAAATGTGATATAATATTCTCGATTTGTTTTAACGTTATTTGTACAAACCACCAAAAAGAAATTTTTTATTCCTTAAAAATCTATTTACAAAGAAAGTTTTAAAGTTGAAAATCTAACAAAATATCACAAAAATTCGAAAAATTCTATGTAACATTTTCGATTTATTTTCACGATATTTATAGAAATAACCGGAAAAGAGAATTTTTTTGTCAAAAAATGTTTTCACAAAAAACGAAAACACTTACGAGAGTTTTCTATTTGCAATCATTAAAAAAATATCACAAAAATCGGAAAATGTTGTATAATATTTTCGATTTAATTGCATGTTACTTGTAGAAATCAACGAAAAAATTTAATTTTCTTACTAAAACAATTATTTTCACAAAAAATCTAACACTTTCCAAAATATCACAAAATCATCAATATTCATATTTAATTAACAGTCCAAACGCTCTCGTGAGATTTAGCTCTGTTAATATTCTTCTTTTCTGCTTTGTATTTTGCTTTCGCTGTTAAGTATTCCAAATATTTGTCGCTCTTAAAATGCGCTTCGCCAGTTATGTTGGTATTTGAGAGTTTCCACGCTGATTCGTTCTTGGTCCTTCTCTATAAATTTACGATCTCTGTAGATATGCAACAACATTGTGTATGTACATATGTACAGAGCCAAAGGGAGCATTTTCTTTCTTCGGCTGTATCGCTGCCTACATGCACACGAACGTAGCAATGCTTTGCATTCTTATTTAAACGAAAGTTTTTATTTTATAAAACTACAGCATAAAATATTAACTAAATATCTGTATTTTATTATAAGCATCCCGTAAATTTTTCCACTCAATTTTTAAACACCTTTCCTCCTCCTCTACTAATAAAGCTGGCGCCTAAATGGAATCCATTTTACTATTTATTATTTTAATATTTATTATTAAACTTTGCCTGCGGAAAAATCTGAATAATAAAAAATAAATAAAATCTCAACTGATACCAATAAAATAAACAAAAAAATAGCTGAATTCCATTAAAATTTTTTCCCTCCTGTAATTTTTTATATTAAATAAAAAACAAGTAAGAAAGTCTAAGTTCGGGCGGCGCCGAACATTAAATACCCGGCGCAAGTATTAAATATATGTTTTCCACCTTTCCGAAAGCTACCGCTGCATGATTTATCGAAGATTTTGTATTTCTCGAAATTACCGTTATATGGGATGTGGGCGTGGTTATTGTCCGATTCTAGAAATTTTCGGCCATTTGATATGTTGTACCAGGACCAACAACTGTGCCAAGATTGGAAGTAATTGGTGAAGCGGTTACCAAGATATACACATGTAACCATAAGTGGGCGTGGCTACGCCCATTTGCCAAAATTTTGTAATATTCTTATTTTTCGTCTAAAACACATTGCTAATATTAATTTTGAGTGAATTATCTTCAGTATTTACTAAAATATCGCAGTTTTCGTTTTTCTGAAAATTACCGTTATATGGGAGCTAGGCGTGGTTATTGTCCGATTTTTAAAATTTTCAGCCATTTAGTATGCTGTACTAAGG
>NW_016162240.1:16369-44583 GCF_001687245.7 Rhagoletis zephyria | reverse complement strand
CATATATGATATTATTAATACCTTACTTTTGTTATTTCATCAATCATTTGCGAGTATTTTGTGCATATTTTCTGGTCAAAGCGAAAATGCGAAGCTTTTTTTACATCAATAACAATTTTTTCATTACTTCTTTGCGCATTTAATCTTGGTAATTCTTTCACTTTTTCTACGTTTAATGATTTTTTAATTAGAACAGTTTGTTTCACATAAAATATGCACGGACAATTGTTGTGCAATTTTTGCCCAAAAATCTCACTTCTTCCCATTCTATGATCAAAATTTGCTGCGCATTTAAACGAATTGATTTGTGAGATATTGTTTGCCATGGTCGATTGCCATCTGTCGGTTATTTATTGCAATGTCAAGTTTGAATAAAATTCTATTTGCCATTGCCACGAATACGATGCATGTTAGTGGGAAAGTATTAGCCGCAGTACTGTAAACATTAGGGCGGGTCGATTTGTATGGGGGATTTTTTTTTTTGACTAGGCTAGTAGAGCACAGAAGTATTTTACGTGAAATTCTAAGAGAATTTTCTGAACAAACTATGGGTCTAAAATGCATTTCAAGATTGACAAATTACGCGGATAGGTTTGTTTCCATAGCAATGTTTTATTTTACTGTAGTGTCGTAAATAAGTGTTTAAATTTCTTTTTTGGTATAGGTAATCCATTTTTGGACTTAACGTTTTCATTAAAAAAATTTGGTTATAAAGATAAAGAATCTCTTCAAGTTCTTCGATCTGATATTTTAAGAGGAAATATTCTGTATATATCTAGCGCAATAAATACAGTTACGTTAATTTGACCACCCTTTTGTATCATTTGTGTGCCCTTCACAAAGGAGCGAAGCGTTTTGAACAGTTACCCAGATAAGAAAATGCCTTGAAATCTCAATAAAATTAGGAAGTGCTTTCCTGAAAATGTATTTGGCTTACTTTCCAAACGTATCTAAACCCATGTTGGCCACTTCATAGGCAAGCGCGCCAAAGCTTTTAAAAGCTTTCTGCACAATTTGCATATGACTGGCACAGATCACTGATCTAAAATGGTGTACTTGTACCTAATTTACCTAAAAATTAAAGAGAAATACGATTGTACAAATTTTCCATCACTATAGCAATTTGCTAATCGAACACCTGACTGTGTGTGAACACCAAACTGCGGTAGCTCAATTAAAAAGGTAATTGACTGAATTAAATTTCTATCTGAACTTAGTATTAGACTCATAGTTTCTTCGGCAAATTTGCTTTAAACTTCACGAAGGATACTCCTATGTAACACAACAAATAGGCGAAAAAACTGGCCCACCCTAATATACATGTGTATCATTGCTGGATTACATTTGTTATTTGTTTTAGTAGCCATTTGTACCCTCATTGCAAACGCTGACATTTGACACATTTACACGTTAATATATGAGTTTGCATTATTAATAAGCAGTATGGCAACACTGGCTCCAAAAACTATGGTGGTAACAGCGGGCGGAACACCAACGGCTGCTGCAGCAATGCATTGCTTATTTTTTATTCCAACAATTCACCGCTCCGTAGTATCAACGGAAAGCAGCAAGAGCGGGTGAAAGGAAAAATCAGGCATAATAACAAAATCGCTAAACCGATTTGCTATTGACTGCAGTGAATTTTCGTGTATTTATTTCAAAATTTATTGCACGTGTTGCTGACAAAGACATCTATTATTTGCAAGAGTTGACTTAGGGTGGTTTGTGTATTTGCAAGACTCTTAGTTAATAATTTGGTGGTATCAAAAGTGGCAGTTGAACTGCTGAATTTTAATTTAGCGGTGTCTGGAGAAATGCCTAACTGAGCAAATAACATCCGGCGAATGACCACATTAGCGATGGTTTAAGTTTCTATTTTTGGTAAAATTTAAATAACCGATTTCAAATATAATCTTCAATATTTAGTACCAATATTTTATATTTCTCTAATAAATAATAATAATCTTCAACTCCGAAGGCGTATAGCAAAGTTTTCTGAGACATTTGTTCGTTAGTATTTGAACCTTTTTCCTTCCACCAAAAGGGATCTTTCTGACACTTATTTTGAAAGAATTTCCTGAAAGTTCCTTGAAAGAATATTTCACATATAAATATAATCTCAATAAAAGCTCGTTTTTAATCAGCCCCTTTACAAAGGCAAATCTCAGATTATCAGCCGACAAATTTGTTATGCTTGTTATTCACCCAACTCAAGGAATAGTTAAGTTTCTTCTTTGTGCCACCATGGTCACTTATTTCTGCTATATAAAGAAATTTAAATATATTTTAACTTAATATTTTATTAAAAATACCTTTACAAACCTCTTTCCCTTGCTACCGTCCATTTTTGTTTACTTTTGCCCTTCTTCGCAAAACTAATCAATGAAACTAGGTTGGACACCGAAAAGTTATCGGTTTAATCTGAGATTATTTAAAAATTAACGAGGGACGAATTTTATATGGCTAATCTCTTTTTCCAATTACAGATTAGGGAGTTAAGCTCGAAAATGAGGAGAATCTACTTATATGTAAGCCTAGTATAAAAATGGAAAACTAAATCAAATCGATTTGTGCTAAAAAATTCTCATTTGGGACCATTGTGCACTAATAATGTAGAAAAAATCCTCTCAGGGTTTGCATTTCACGTAGAGCACCACCCTTTGGGCTTAGTTGAGTGCGTGTAGTCCTTACGCGTGCAAGAAGGGAAACTTAATCGAGAAAATTCCAGCATTAAGTTAAAATAAACTTTTATTAAATTTCTATTTAATTCTCAATAAAATTTTTTTCAGTTTCAATAAGCTTTTTATGTAAGTGAGTTAAAGTATGGCACCACCATGCTTACAGAAAGAAACTTATTTGTAAATAGTGTATTGATCAGCTGATTAACTGTATAACATCTCTAAGGGAAAATTCATATTTACAATATTAACTACTGAGGGCCGGTTGTTCAATATCTGGTTATCACAGCTTGCCGGTTAAACGTCATTATGGACGTTTTCGACATCATGCATGTAATATGTGATCGATAAAGCAGTCGTTGACTTAACCGGAGCTTCTACATCTGATTTGGGTTAATCAGACATTGAACAATCGACCTTTGGTGGTGGAAGTGAGATAAAGTAAGATGAGATGAAGTGAGGTGAGTTAAGGTTTCCTATTAGGGCCGTTATCTCGACTACCTGGTAAAAATTGGCGGCCGGTCTGCTTTAACGACTTTTTATCGATTGCCTGCTATACGCACGTGAGCGATAAATTTAACAGGCAGTCAAAGCACCGATAATATTTAACCAGACGAGAAAACGGGCCTAAATCTTCAATTTTATATTTACCTTTGACTCTTTTTCTTCATTTCAACTTATCTCTATCCGTTTCATTATCTTTATTTCTATCTATGCCTTAATCTTTATGTTACCCCGTTTCTTCGACTTAATCTTTGTCTTGGTCTTTGTGTTTACCCCTATTTTTTTCTTTGTCCTTGTCATTGTCTCTTCGCGTCCTCAGTGGAGTTTAACGCAGCCGTTCGTTTTCCGTCCACGCATACGCCATTTACCTATACTATCTTCAACGTAGCATTAAATATTTAACGCAAACATCTCCGAACTCCGAAAATAAATTTTTAAATGAATTCCCGATATAGGTTTTATATTACTTAGTGCGTTAAACTTATAAAAGAAGTTTCAGCCGATTATAAAATGTAAAGTCAATGAAGGAACACGATTTGTAAAAAAAAAATTACCCATTGGCAGACTGTCACCCCCACTGCACTAGAGTGAGAAGATTGAAATGTTATTGGCTTTTATTTAAATTTGGTTTTTATCTTAACTAGAAACACTTAAATCCAAATGACAGCCAAAATTGACAGACTACAACGCCACCAGACATGGCTTTTTCGAGACATCTCGAAACTTAGGTTTTCTGCCACTCACAGACTACTGTGCATAATTCGGGCAGAGGAAAATTTAAAAAATTAGGAACAAAACTTGTACATGATAAATTTGGATTTTCAAAGTATTAAGCGAACTTTTCTATTTTTCAACTTTAACCGACACAACACTCTTCAAAATATTCGATCTTATTTTCCCTCCTCTAACATTATGCACACTCTCTCAAATCACTGCTAACAGATAAAAAAGCAACACAAAGAAACCAATAGTCATCACTTGTTTTATTGATTTTGTCATGGTTAATTGAAGAAAAGCACCGTGACCTTCAGACGCCAGATAAAACTAAATTTTATGATCAAAGCCGACAATGTCTACGCCAGTCGAATCGATGCTGAGCTCAATTAAATGTTTATTCTAAGCAATGAAAAAAAAAGAAACCAAAAAATAAAATAATTGCATTTGCTAGCGTCAACTAAGCGGTGCTAAGCAACACAACAAGTGCAATGATTTTGTGTTAGTACACGCGTGTGGCATGCCACATAGCCTCTGCCCCCCAAATCGAGTCTACATGCCAGGCAAATTTAAGCTGCAAAAAGTAACAAAATCTAATAAAAAATACATTAAACTCGATGTAATCAAAGCACTAAATACTTTGTTGTTGCTGTGCATAAAACCAAAGCGCAACAGAATGGCAGCCGGTAGCCATTAACCGCAACCAAGTCAAATCAAATCAGCGCTAAACAAATTAGTATGGACCAAATCAAAAACCGAATATAAACAGAAGCGAGCAAATCGGCTAGTGTGCCATTGATGTTCACTTTTGTTCATACATACATACATACATACATACATACATACATACATACATACAAAGATACATGATGCCAACGTACAGTCTATAATGGGTGTGTGGGACGGCAGACGGACAATATAAAGTAAGCGACGAGGATGTAGGATGTGCTACTACCTACATAAATGCGTGGGGCTGCGTCAATTGCTACCATGCCATGCCCCTCAAATGGTTTTGCCACATCGCTTGGTAAGTTGGTGATTCATTTTAATTTAACACGTCCACAATGGTCGCGCATCGTTTGCTAACGCGAATAACGTGTCATTGTTGTTGCTGTTTCGGAAAGCATTTTGGTCAAAGCAAATCGTTTGGGCAGGCGAGATTTTTCGAAGCAGATATAGATGCAAAAAGCTAAGGACCTTCACGAATGCTGGTAATGCGATAGTATCGATATGCGCGGCGACGAGACGAGCGAGAAGGACGTAAAATGTAAATGGCGGAAACTTTGGATTTTAGGATGGCAGCGAAAGTATAGACGAAATGTGTATGTACTTGGAAATATCATAAAATTTTATGTTAATGTCTAGTTAAGAATTTGAACTAGATTGACATATACATGTGACTAGTTTAGAACTGGTAGTATTTTGAACCAGTTTTCTCACAGCAATATGTATTTAGCGCTGCTCAATAGGTCAAATGATTACTTTTTCTGTGCCAACCAAATTAAAGAGTACTACAAGATTCCTACTATTTGAACCACAAAAATTTAAGAAAAGCATAAAGTGACTTCCTTTCGTAAACTAACCCATTCGTGACCAACATTATTTTAACCCTTTCACGACCTACAATGCTGATACGCCTACAAAATTTACTGTACTACTTAGTAGTACTGGTGCTGGAGTCAAGTTATTTAGAAACTCCGTATTTATTGTACAATCTGGTTGAAATTTATAAGGCGTGCTCACGGCCAAACCTCACCTACCTTGCTGGCGGCCGACTGAAATAGCTGGGTTCACCTATGGTATTTTCAAGCGATAAGCTTTCCTCTACCTTAATACTGCCGGAATCATTTCAGAGAGGAGAAGGTCCCAGGTTTTCCTCCAGGATTTGGAGGTAGATTTTAGAAATCGCTTCATCTACCCATCTCCGATTCTCTTTGGGGATAGTCCCTTCCTCCACCCCTCTGTCGATGATTGCCCTGAAAAGGGGCATTTATGGCCAGCTGTTTTTGGTCTTTTGGCGACCCTATCCCCTGCAAGCTGTATACTACTCCCTTCGCCCAATCTAACGACCTAACCTGTTCCTCAGTCAGCTGCTCTACTGGAAGGTCCCCAATACTAGCCAACACCCTAGTGACCGCCTGTTTGTTATAGCAGGCCTGCTTCGAGGGGCGGACGTGCTTATCCGGCCCCCTGACCTATGGTTGCAACCTGTCTTGAGCTGCTGGGAGTTTCAGCAGCATCCTGCCGATTTAGCCTTAAAGTAGGTGCCCCTCTCCGCCCTTGGGTTAAAGTATGGGTGCTTTGCAGCCCGATTTCCTTAGGCCGATCTGACCTCGCAGATCCAGCCCTCAAAACGTTTGAAGACCGGTCTGTCCTGGCCTCGTACAGAACCTAAAATATAGTGCCCACTAGAACTGCTCTTAGAGTGTTTGCATATAATCAACTACTAATGTTCAAACTATTAAATAAAAGAAAGGGCCGGTTTTTCACTAGTCAGATAGGCCACGAATAAGTACTAGCTCGACTAAAATCATAGGTGATATCCCAAAAATTATAGCAACTCGTAGGCAACAAAAGTCGTTATTTACGCGCTCATGCGGCAAAATACAGAGGCAAATATATAAACGGGCAACTCCTGCTTCACAAACAGCAACATTTAGAAGCAAAAACTATTATGGCAATGCAAAAAAAAAAAAAATTGAACTTGTACGGGTAGCAACAAAAAAAAACGCAGCGAAAATATCCTCATAGCTATCAATATCACCGCAGGGGGTTGCTGACTTTTGCGACGAGCTGGCTGCGACGAATTGTGATGTTCAACTTGTTGACAACATTGAGAAAAACATGTCAGCTTCGGCGAGTGTGTGCGCACACAAACAAACTAGCAAACAATAGTGGTACACACAATAAAAACAACAAGAGTTGAAACCCAATAACGGATGCAACAAATATACGTTTTCAGCTCAGGTAACACTACATACGCTACAACAACTCCCTTTAGCTCTGTACGCGTATTAATCGAATTCAGCGAGGTATCACTGAGCAACGAAAGGAAATGTTATGCAGGTATTTGGTGGATACCGGTGGCCTGTGGTGGATTTAACAGGTCTAAAGCCGTTCTGATAAGGCCGTACCGTCGATGGCAGACTGTAGGCGTTCATCCAATACGCTTGATAAGACCTTATATCCGATGTTTAGAAAGCTAATCTCGGGGCAGTTTGCACATATTTTTGAGCCGCCATTGGGCCGAATTTTAAGCCAGCGGGCGGTCGTCTTCACAGCCTGTCTTTGCTGTGCCGCGAAGTTGCTAATTGTGTCTCCCCATAGTCGAATGGCGTCTTCGCTGGTTGGTTCTCATTTTCTGCAGAAGTGCTCACTAAAAAATTAAAGCACGCTCTGAACATAGGTCTTCGCTCTATTGTGTTTACCTTTACAGGAATTTCCCTTGATATTAAGACTTTCCGTAAGTCGCCTGACTTTAATATACATAATGACTGCAACCCTTTGAGTGGATATATATCAAAATCACTGGACACGTGCCTTCCGTCTATCATAGCATGGACGATTTGGTGTCTTGTTTTCCAATCGGGAGACAGCCATTTATATTGTGGGACATTTTTATGCTGGAAGGTAATCCTGTCCATTGCCATGTTTCGGCCCAGGCGAAGTCGATCTGTCGCTTGTTCTTCTCTTCCATCGGGTCGGGGTCATAAATGCAAGAGAAATTAAAGGAGAAGAGAATGAAAGGATCCGACACCGGATTTGTGTCTTTGCTATATGTCTGAAGATTTCACGTGTTTCTTGCCTGTTCATCGCACATCTTGGATGACGTTGATACTCGCCTTTTTCTTCTCGAAAACGGGCCTTTAAACAGTTTTCGTGGTCGCCCTAAAAGAAGGGTGTTCTGTACCACATTTTCTTTATTTTTTAACTAGAAATTTTTTAAGTGGTAGCACCTGAACCCTGCCTATGTACATCTAGACCTGGGTTCATCTTAATGACCACACGTTTATTAGACTCTTGATGCAATTGGCGAGCTCTTAAACGGACGGAGTGGCCCGACCAAAGCTCTTTCGACATAATTTGGATTTTGCTCTGCTCTATTATCAGATTCCCCCTGCATAAGCTACACAGCGCTAACCAATCTACAATAACTAACCAATGCGATAATCTCTGTTAAAAGAAGTCTTGTCGTTTCAGTGAAGCATGGTCAAAATATTAAACTGCTAAGTATTTTTCCCGGTGTGACTTTAAATTTGAAAATTCGTTGAAAAGTTTACAGACCGACCTTCACAGTTTGACGCCAGTCACCTTTTACGCATCGACACACCGATGTCAAAAACTTAGCTTTGAAGTAGTACTGAGGTAAATTTTGTATATATGTATGTATGTGCATTAGACTGCATCACTCCCAATACAAAAAATAATAAGTACTGTTTTCACATTGGAATTATACAATCTATAATATTCCAAGTCCAGAATCATAGAAATGAGATTTTTGATGCTGTTTTTGAGCTTTTTTTTCAAAAATTGGTTTAAGAAAAACTTGAATAACTTAGCCAAAACTTCATGCATTTTGAGGCATCATTGGAATGGTATTTTCTCACTCTTTTTATTTCTTTGCAAATAAACTCATTCACGTATTTTCACGAATTTTTTTGTTCGCAAATATTTATATATCTCAATTCAACTTGGAATGACGCTAATTTATCTTACCTTGCTCTTTCATACTTTGAACGAGCTTGCTTACTAAGAAATATAAAGTATGAGGAAATACTTTTCCAACGATTCCTCATGAAACTAAATTGGAATAGTTTTGGCTGAGTTATTCAAGTTTTTCTTAAACCAATGTTTGGCAGATTTTTTTAATATCTTTGTGGAAATTTTTTAAGTCTAAACTGTTTGGTCAACTAAAGTGATTTTTTTTTAAATACTAAAAAAAAAATAATTCTTTTCACAAAAAACTCAATTTTTGGAGGTATCTCCAAATCGGTCCAGCTCGCGAAATACTTAATATTTTTCCGAAATATTTTGATGAAGGTCTTAAAATGTAATAGATTTTTTAATTCCAATGGAAAAACAGTACAGATTTTTATTTTTTACTTTTTTTTGTATCGGGAGTGTTGCGGTCTAATGTACATACATATGTTTCAATGAAGATGTATATAAAACGTGTTATCGGGGGCAGTGATTGTTCCTGTCGCGAGCAAAATTCAAAGGGACACACGCAAAAAAGGCAAGCACACACCAGTGAGCATACAACCCCCATATATACGCACACATACACGCCCATGCAACGGAAATGTGGGGAAAGAAAATTCCGTTTTGTTTGTCAGCACTAACCGCGACAGGCAAATTGGTTGAGAGTAAAAATGAGTGTTGGAATTATTATAAATATTTATTACATTTGGTACCGTCCTTTGGTAATTTGCCAAAGTCATTTTGTTAATTTGAGACACAATTTTACTAGCACCTGGAACTCATTCGGTACAAGGTAAAATATTTCACTAAAAGGTACACTTCCCAACACAGATGTAAATGCCCAATGAGAGTCGTAGCTGTGTGCGTGTGCGTCTAAGTGGCAGTGGGTGGCACATTTCACCCGATGACGGGCTGACAACGCAGCGTTGAAGAGGTAATGAACATCGGTCGTCGAGGTAACGATATGATATCAATGTTTATCGTTGTTGATTTTGCTGTTGACTTTTTTACACTAATGGATGTTGCTGCTGCTGTTGTTGGTGCTGTTTTATGGTCTTACACGCTCGCTGCTCGCATCGGGTTACTAGCGTAAAAAAAGACTTAACGCAATCGCACGTGAAACCACATTTTACAGAGGTTGACTTGCTCGATTTTAAATGGAACGCCATTCAACTGCGCGAATATTTTATGCAGTTTTTGTTGTTGGAATACTCCCTTGCAATAACTCAATATCACAATTTGTTAACTTTATATGGAATTGGCTTTGACAACAAGTGGGAGTGCGAAACTCAGGTAACTTTTATAAATTTAATTGAGACTAGATTCCTTAGGAAGAAAGACTTTTACTGGGGATAATAATATAATATCTGCTGATTGCTGCTTAAGAACATAATAGACGACTCAATTAACTACACAAATTTAACTGTGTGCGCAAATATCATTTTTGAGTGAATAAGCTTCAGTAGTAGCTCGATAAGCGATCCACTTTGTGCCGGCTAACCGGCCGCCAGGTAACCGTTAACTAGAAAATATCTTTATTATGGGTTTGGTTAGGCCACTGCAGTCTCTAGTTGGAGACATATTTGGGCATACAAGTCACCTTGTGTCAAACACGAAGTTACGAAGACCGCAAATATCCAGTCCCGAGATCTCTTCGTGGTTGGATACAGCAAAGCTGTTAGCTCGATGGCTTTGTAGAAAGTTCTGAAGTGATTCCACTTCATCATCCTCCACGCAACTGCGGAAGTAAAGACTACATCTAATGTTAACCGGTGAATTCTAAATGGACAGAAACCACACCAAACGCGAGATCTCTTGAGCTTCTTTGACCCCTTTCGATCCAACTGGTTTCAAAAAGACCTCTCAGTTAAGGATGTCTTAGTCCGGCGCTCTATGAACCGAAATGGGCATTATTTGGCATCTGCATACCTTTTCTGTATAGTCCCTTTGCCAAATTTATCGCAATGGGAAAATCTCAAGCCAGATATAAGAGATCCAATCCGTTGGTTCTGTCAGGTTTTCTGTCGTTCTTATGGTAATGTGCACCGATACTTCCCTGGAACATTCAGCTGAATCATCTTATTGCGGCAAAAACATAATAAAATTTTGTATGCATGAAAATTCTTTTAGCGCGATGTTTTTAAAGGCAGGGCATTCATGAACGAAATAAAATGGCAGCTGTTGTCTTTTCAATATAGTATTTCATAAAATGAAATTTCGAATCGGGTTTCATTCGACCGCGTGCCTTTGGTTCAAAGTGCAATTTTTTTCGTTGAAATTTGTAAGATTTTCCACCACCTCTATATTTTATTGAGTATTTCAGATATGAAAACAAATATACATTTGCAATTACTTCCCCGCGCAATTGCCCGCAGTTACATATAAGCCGTGACAGCCAGCAGGTGACTGCCATTTATAGGTGCGCGCTCTGGCAACCATCGCAGCCACAAATCGCAATGCAATGAACAGCGACAATGGTTGAGGGAAACCGCCGCAATCACAACCCTTCTTGAGAATGATTCCCTCAGCCCTCAGCCATCCATTAGGTGGTTTTCATGTGTTGTTATTGTAGCCGGTAGCAGCTTTTATTAGTGGCTGACAGTTGTTGCATGTTGCCGATTACCACTGCTTAATTTCAACATGCATTGTTGCTGCCTTTGGTAGCGCGTTGTTGTTGTTTAATATCGGCGCTTGGCGTGACAGCCTCAAATGCTAATGCGCTCTGCTACAGGAGACCATAACCGCAAGCGTCATTACTTGTTGCATGTTGTTGTATTAATGTAACCGTTACCCGGTTCGCGATGTCTTTCATGCATTGGTTGGGTATATATATAGTAACTATATATAGTAACTATATCTATGTATGTTTTTGCCTTTGCCGATTCAATCGCTACAATTGCCATAATTTCAATGATGATGCCCCAGTGGTTCACCGGTTTGGTTGTTTGGTCGAGTGAATCCCAATTCACTTATAGGGTGCACATGCAGTTGTCGCAATTCTCGCCGTCACGTTAATTTGCATTGTTGTAGTTGTTACTGCTTTGGGCGCGCTTTGTCACTTTATGCAGCACTTATGCACTGCTCATGTTTGCATTGAATACTGAAATCATATATAAGTATTTGTGTGAATTTGCCTTGTAGTGGTTGTCAAATTGTCGCTACAGACACACTTGCAAAACTGGCCAAAATTTATATATTAATTTTATCCGGTTACTGTATTTACTCTCTCGCTGAGTACACTCTTCAATTCGATAAACTTTAGGCAAATATTTTGTTAGACTTTTGCATTTTTAGATAATTATTTAGAGGTAGGAGCAGGCCACCTAGTTGCTGCGGACGCGGAGGATATATTGCAACAAACCTATATTTGATTAATGGTCCTCCTTTATCCACGTAGATATTATTTAGGAACTTCGCGACGTTCCATGGCTGAATGCTGTTTTGTTTATGTGCTTCTACGTACAATGATCCTAGCAAACGAAATCTGTGCCTGGTAAAAACTTAGCACACATACTGTACTTGTGGGAGGAAGCCACTACCAGGACTATCAAATGTTTCCTTACCTCGCAGGGCAGTAGAAACCCCTATGGCCATTCTTTTGTCATGCTTAGTATGTCTATTTTTTCAAAGACAGACTTAAGATGTTATCCACATTTTAGAGCCATTTTTATATGTCCAGCTTTCAAATGTCCAAATAATTATGTTCATATGCCAATTAACAGCGGTCGCCTACCATTTACTACCACTCGGTTAGGCTCAAATTCGCTTTATTACCCCTCCGGTGCGCAACACAACCGAAAACGATAGAAAACGCGTTCACTAACAGCGCAGCCTCTCCGCATGCAATGATAAAGCTTAAAGTTTACTTCTGGAAAGTAAAGCCTTCGAGTTGAATCCTTTTTGTTTTTTAATTTGCCTTGCCTCTGTACCACTAAATATTCTCTTTGCTCTGGATATTTCGATATTAAAACGGCAAAACGTTCTATCGCGTAGCATATCAGTACCATTTTTTGGCCTTTCAAAGTCCTTTAAATATTCGCAATATTTTTTTTAGAAATGCAATCAAACACTTTTGTTTGGAAGGAATTTTTATATTGGAATATTCCGCAGCCTTTGGCATCAACGCTTGCAGTAAAGCTCTTTAATTTCACATACTAAATATATTGATTGGGTTTTGGCGCCAAAGAATAAAAAACAAATAAACAAAGCTAAAATAGCCGCCGCAATGGGGCCAACTAAATGTCATATGTGTATTCATATGTAGGTATGTATGCATGTACATACATATGTAGCCGTAAACTACACACTGAGCTACAAAGGAAAATGAATATTTTCCCGGAGGTGCTACAGTGAATAACAAGGTATTTAAATATGTTGAAGGGCAAAAATAAAAAAAAATGCAATTAAAATACTAAACTCTTTTCGAGACATATACATATGTACATATATGTTCACATGTATACATTAGGCCATCCTAGTAAATAAAGGGAGAATTTTGTACCGGAATTCGAGGTTATTTGGTTGGAACCATATACATACTTGTACGATTTTTCCCCCATATTTGTCACATTCAATGATTAATGACAAAATAAATAAGAATAATAAAAAAATAAATTAAACAGTCAAATTAATAAAATTTCGTTAAATAGGCATAGATTATGAAATAGCACGATCGGTGACTTCTTTCATAAAGTGACAGTGACAATTTTGTCATGATAGACATTTTCTGTATTGTCAGTGACAACTTGACAGTTCGGTGAGTGTTTTGTTCCATAAAAACATGTCTCGCCACTGTTTCAATTCCATGAAAAATTCCGTTAAGAAGTGACAAAATTATCGTTGACAGAATTGTTGCCAGTCATAAGAAATGTATACTGTCATTCATATGTAATAAATGAATTTCCATTATTGCCGTTTTTAGAAATATTCAAATTATTGGAAAGCCCAATTACCATATAAACAAATTTACAAAATTCTACTGTGAAAACTTTCAGACGGAACTATTTAGTTTTGACGCTGTTATCGCGACAATTTTGTTAAAGTGACAATTGTACACAATATTCCAGTATTGTCACTGTTGCTTTCCAAGAGGTGGGCAACTAAACTCTAAGAAACAGAAAAAAATTTCGAAAAATTTCGATATTTTTCGTTCCTATTAATTTTAAGGAATAGGCCCAGGGCATCGGGATAAATCGTTTGTGTGAAAATCTTAAGGGGTCGAGATTGGAAACATAGCGATTTTTTGCACTAGCACTTTACTTAACTAGCGCCACATAAATCCACATTTCAAACTTCGTACGAAAATTATGAAAATTCAATAAACTTTTACAATTGCACCCAAAAATTTTAAACTTTTTATTATGAATTTTTATAAAAATCTTGTGTACGCAGTTTTGTAACTTATTAAATTCAAGTAGGTTGAAGTGCAAATTTCAAGACTCTAGATAATCGCGTTGATTTTAAATAATTTTTTTGGCTGACGGTGTTGTACATTTTCTTCCAGTATGAAGTATGCTCGACAATTTCGTATGTATGGGAGAAAAGGCCAAGCATCATCAGCAAAAAAAAAATTATTAAAAATTAACGCGATTTTCTAGCGTCCCCAGATTTGCTCTTCAACCTACTAGAAATTAATGAGCTACAAAACCGCGTACCCAAGATTTTTCTAAAAATTCGAAATAAAAAGTTTAAAATTTTTGGCTGCAATTGTTAAAGTTTGTTGAATTTTCATAATTTTTGCACCAAGTTTGAAACATGGATTTATGTGGAGCTAGTTAGAAAAAGTGCAAAACTTTTATAAAAAATAATATAAACCCGGACAATTGAAGTGTGTACTAGGTAACCAGGATAATTTATTTATAACCAGGCCAAATTCTGGAAAACCAGGACGTCTGGCCGCCCTACTGTACTATGAATGCAGTGTTTTCCCGAAATTTTGAGTTTGAGACTTGATGTGAACTGCCTCTCACTGGACCAACGCGCCTTTAAACTTTTGGATTTGAAATTTTGATGAACAATTATAAAATGCATGCATAGCAAACTTTGCAAAAAGTATGTCTGGTACACCCTAATATACATGCATGCTAGTACTTTGAATTTTTTTTTAAGAACATTAGGGTGATTCAAGTTTCAAATCTCGCTGATACTTTATAAACCCGCTTCACTTTAAAAGCAGAAGCAGTACATATATTTACAAATATAAGAATGCCCTAAATATTAACTCGCTTCTAACTTAGTCCAAGGTTAAATAGTCGAATTTAATCTCGATGAGTTTATAACAGACACGTTTCAGTTTAATCCGAAAGGGTAAAATGGTCAAAAACGCAACGTCTGCCAAACCTTATGCCATACAGTCGACCGGCAAGGCACCGGCAATAGTCAACAACTTCAAGTGATTTGTGTAGAGGCTGTGAATTTCTCGCCACTCAATGCAACATTTAAAGGATATTTGTATTTGTGTACATGTTTATTTATTTGTGCGTGCATATGCATACATACATATTGTTCGTATCCTTGGCTGACTGCTCCTTTGTCTTCTACCCACAACATACATTGCCAGATTCACAGTTTTAATTGTAAATTACAATTTCTTAGAAAATCTTATAGTTATTTAAATCACCTCATAGAACAAAGCAGGTTTTTCGATCTGAACAAATAAATTAAAATTTCTTTTTCGGTTTTAAATTTTTAAGATCAAAGGGGGCCGATAAAACGGCAAAGTTTAATCATTTGAAACAAATGCTCCTTTGCATTACAGTCGGCACAGGAAATGTGGAAAGAATATTTTCCCCAATCAATTTGATTAAAAAAAATGCATTGAGAGGTATTAAATTTCAATTGCTCAAAAAAATATAACAAAGAAATTTACGAAAATTAGTTAAACTGAGTTTCATACAACAAAATGTGATTGTTCCATTTTACAAAGTCTATTTTTGGTTATTTAAGTAAAATTTAAACGGTCTCTGGTATTTTGTATAATGTAAATGGACTGCTTTTTATTTATTTGTAATAAAATTAAAACCCTTAATTTTTGGAAAATTTTTAAGGTTACAGTTTTTTGGTCGAAATACATTTATTTCTCCGAAATTTACAGTTTTTAGAAAAAAATCTGGCAACACAACGTGGTTCTCTATTCGCGCATGGGTTGCTAGAGTTGTTGGCCTTAACATGCCCCATCATGGCCTTCTGGGCGCTTGATTTAAACATTCGCCAATTGCATGGAAAATTGTACGTATTTGTGCGTGTACTGGCATGTGGCGCGTAACTTTATTTTAATTTAGCGAATTCCATTGCAATCGCAAATTCGCAAAAGCCGAAAAACCTTTGAATTAATTGCTTCGTTTCAGTTTTGATTGCAATATTCACGCCGGCCTATAAAAACTAAAAAAAAAAATAACTACATAACGGCCAAATTTACAGAGGGATTCTTTTCGCGGATGTAACGCGCCAGTGAACAAATAAAAAAAATATATAAAAAGAGCTGCTTTTTTTCAGTGCATGAAGTTATACGGGTGGCGTCTTCGCGCTTAAAATACTAAACTTATTTTATTTGCTTAATTTTATTTCATTTACTTAACACCACTTCATTCACACATTTCACAGAGTTATTTGTGGTTCCTTTCTGCACTTTACTGGTCGGGTTGCTCAGTGCTTTTATTTTTGTTTGTATAAAACGTACACTGTGCAAGACACGGGCGTTACCGAAAACTAGCTGAGGAGTTAAAAAAATATTGCATTTGCTTTTTGTCTTTTTAATAACTTCGTTGCAAATAGTGTTATTTAAATTAAGGGTTCTTTTTGAAATTTTCTAGGTAAAATGCAAATAGTCTACATGAACAAGGCCAATCACGATTTTTTGCAAGGGATAAGTAACCGGATATGGGAAAGAATCAAGAATAAACTAAAAATCGAGTTGTCTTGGTGCTTCCTCCGTTCCTGATAAGCATCCCTATAAAAGTGCTAAAGCTTTCCATGCAATCAAAAAAAAAAGGGTCTTATAACCTAATTCACCCCTCCAATGTCGTACTTTATTTTATTGTATAGCAATGCAGATACGTAAATACGTAAATATATATAAAAAAGGTTGATGGTTGGCACTGTACAAAAGCGAAATTTAATTAGGAAATTCTTGTTGAGTGCATAAAGCCACAGCCACTGCAACGATTCGCCAAAGCCTGGCACCGAGCGCGCAATGGCAGATCTTTTGGCTGTCTCACTTTCGCTTTTCGCACTTTGTCGTCCTTGTTTGGTTGAAGTTGGTGCATTACATCCTTTTTTTGCTACATTGGCATTGCCTTTTCGCTGCCATTGCGCCTCCATCCTTATCCTTTTATTGAGTTTACTTATAAACTTTTGCGACTTGGTCAGCATTGTACTACATCAAACATTTGAGATATTTAGTGGGCGTTGTGTGGTGTGTGCATGTGTATGTAAAATACGTACGTATATCTGCTTGCGATTGCAACAGCAACAGTGGTGAAAGGGTTCGCCAGTATGTATGTATGTATGAAGTTGCAATGGTGGCCGCAACTTGGTTTGCGCCTTCCTTTTTAGTTGAAATAACTTTACTTAGCACAAACAACTTACATTCCGTTAGACTTATAAACATTTAATATGCATACATATTAGGGTTATCCTTTAAAAAAAATTTAGTGCTCGCTGCCAAGCTTTGAAAAAATTGTATATCTTTTTAATCGCAAAGGTTCGACAAAAAACTGACTTTCACCAGCTATAACTCAGCGAACTGAAGCTTGTTTATATAAATTCACAAACTCGCTGAGTTATAGCTGGCCAAAGTCAAAATTTTGTCGAATTTTTGCAATTTAAACAAAATTTAAGTCAAACCATGGTAGCAACATTTAAGCACTTTTTAAATTATTTCATTTTCGTTGATGTCTTTATTTTGTACGTACATCGAAATAAAAGGTTGCTTCATGATCTTGATATTTTTAAGAGCCACCCTAATACATATGTTTGTATATGTATATATATTCAAATAATTTCGTTTATAATCAACTTAATTCACTAGCCTTTGGAAGGATGTATCTCTCTACGAATAGCAAGCAAAACTACTACCAAACAACTGAACGACGTTAAATCAGCGAAATGCATTAAATATTAAAATTTGGAAATTTTATTTGTATCTCTTTGGAATCTCTTTAAGCCATTATATTCGATATTTTTTTTAAGCCGTGGCCGTCATTTCCTAAATTGTTTTAAATTAGATATAAGTATACTAGAGGGCTGCATGAATTCATTCAAACTTCTAGCCAGACAGAGTACAGTAGATTTGAATGTTTTACTTCACATACAAAACACTCAGCGTTTGGAATTTTGTAAGTTATGAATATACATTTTGTTTTAAATTTTCTACCTTCAAATGGAAGAATTTGAATGAATGAATGGAAAACATTAAAACCATTCAAACTCATTTCGGTAAAAGTTTTTCCTACAAACAAGTTTGTTCGTATGTAATAGGAGCGCGGCATTACATACATGCATTCATATGTATGTTTGTACATATGTGTATAGAAAAATATTTTTGGATATTCATACATAAAATTGGCATTTATTTTAACTTTGTTTGAATATTGTAATGTCGACACATACGTCAGAACAGGTATTCACTAAAATTCAAAAAAAAAGTTTAGCTAAAATCATTAATTCGATTTGTATATGAATAATTCATAAGTCGTTTTGAATGAATTCATGCAGCCCTCTAATATGTACATACATATACGAAATACAAAAAAATTAAGACTTCGCGAATACAGGACTAAACAAGCGATCTGTTGAGAGTAAACTAAAAGTTCACCGACAGCTGAAATCAGCGCAGAGCATCCTATGAAGAAATCATGAAATTAACCCAAGTTACCACAGGCACACAGAAATGGCACAAGGTCCATTTGTGGGGTGGGTGGTGTTCATGACACCAAAAGGTTAGAAAAAGACGTTCAAAAGAAAAAACGAAATTAATAAATTCACAACGTTAAGTGTCACGACGATTTCGGTGAAAATTTTATTTTTTTAACAGGTAGAAGTAATTATTTTGGCGTGCAATGGGGTATAGTCATTGCGCTGGGTATGCAGTTACAGTTGCATGGCTATACTCAATCCCGACCCTTGCGTCCTCGTTCGCGCACTCTGGGCAACGTGAGCAACCCATGTGCGAGATGCGGTAACCAATCCGAGTGGAGCCTTGTGTCACGGCAGAAAGAGAGGGAGCTTCGGTGGGGCCAATCTGACTTATTCGGTTTAAGGGCTCACTGAAGTCTGCAGCGTCTGTTTACCAGTAGGTGCGGCTGCAAGCGGGTGTCTGCTTGGAGCAAGCGGCTCGCTATATAAACGTGTATTTGGTTGCGAAACCACCCCCGTCCCAGCAATGGGTTGTGCGCTGGGCTTGGGACCCGCCACGTAAAAACCACTTCCAGTGAAGAAGCAAGGCAAAGCCTCGGATGAGACCCCCCCTTATGATGACGACCACGGCAAATGTTTAAAGGACTACGATTTGAGGGCATGCACCTGGAATGTCCGGACCCTTAATGGGGAAGGTGCCTCTGCCCGGCTGGTTGATGTCCTCGTAAGGACAAAAGCTGACATCACCGCCATCCAAGAAATGCGTTGGACGGGGCAAGGCAAAGAATGTCTGGGGCCTTGCGACGTCTACTACAGCTGCCATGTAAAGGAGCGCAAATTCGGAGTTGGATTTGTGGTGGGAGAGAGACTCCGTCGCCGAGTACTGTCGTTCACCCCGGTGGACGAGCGTCTAGCCACAATCCGCATCAAAGCGAGATTCTTCAACATCTCGCTCATCTGCGCCCATGCCCCGACGGAAGAGAAGGATGAGGCATCCAAGGATCTCTTCTATGAGCGCTTGGAGCGCACGTACGAGCGCTGCCCCCGTCATGATATCAAAATCGTGCTTGGCGACTTCAATGCCAGGGTGGGCAAAGAAGGGATCTTTGGAACCACCGTCGGAAAATTCAGCCTCCACGACGAAACGTCCGACAACGGATTGAGGCTGATCGACTTCGCCGGGGCCCGAAACATGGTAGTATGCAGTACTAGGTTCAAGCATAAAAAGATCCATCAAGCTACCTGGCTGTCTCCGGATCGAAAAACGAGAAACCAAATCGATCATGTTGTGATAGACGGAAGGCACGCTTCCAGTGTTTTAGACGTACGCACCCTCCGAGGCCCAAACATCGACTCGGACCACTATCTTGTTGCAGCCAAGATACGCACCCGCCTCTGTGCAGCAAAAAATGTGCGCCCAAATATGCAAGGAAAGCTTAACGTCGAAAAGCTGCAATCACAACAGACAGCCAGCGCTTTCGCTACTCGACTCTCACACCTGCTCTCAGAGAGCACTCTTCAACAAACCGACATATGCGAGCAGTGGAACCACATTTCCCGCTCATTAAGTACCGCCGCCGAAGAAGTAGTCGGATTTCAGCGAGCCCGAAAGAACAACTGGTACGATGAGGAGTGTCAGGAAGCTGCAGAGAAAAAAGATGCCGCCTACAGGGCCACGCTGCGATCGGGCGCAACGCGCGCTATGTGGGACCGCTATAGGGATCTGAAGAGGGAAGCGAGACGTATTTGCCGCAACAAGAAGAGAGAGGCAGAAATACGTGAGTGCGAAGAGCTTGAAATGCTGGCCGACAGGAGGAATGCCCGAAAATTTTACCAGAGAGTTAGGCGACTTACGGAAGGTTTAAAGACCGGGGCGCACTCCTGTAAGAACAATAATGGCGACCTAGTAACTGATGTCCAGAGCGTACTTAAATTATGGAGGGAACACTTTTCCGCCCTACTAAATGGTAGCAGCACGGAAAGTTGTGGAGAAGAAGAACCCGAGCCCGCAGTCGATGATGACGGAGTCGACGTTCCACCGCCTGACTATGACGAGGTACGTATAGCAATAACGCGGCTGAAAAACAACAAAGCCGCTGGAGCTGACAGCCTGCCAGCTGAGCTATTCAAGTACGGCGGCGAGGAGTTGATAAGGTGCATGCATCAACTCTTGTGCAGAATATGGTCAGATGAACGCATGCCCGACGACTGGAATTTAAGTGTGCTCTGCCCAATCCACAAGAAAGGTGACCCCGCCATTCGCGCCAACTACCGCGGGATCAGCCTTCTAAGCATAGGTTACAAGGTCTTATCGAGCGTATTGTGTGAAAGACTGAAGCCCACCGTCAATGAACTGATTGGGCCTTATCAGTGTGGCTTTAGACCTGGCAAATCCACCATAGACCAGGTATTCACAATACGCCAAATCTTGGAAAAGACCCGCGAGAAAAGGATCGACACTCACCACCTATTTGTCGACTTTAAAGCCGCTTTTGACAGCACTAAAAGGAGTTGCCTATACGCCGCTATGTCTGAATTTGGCATCCCCTCAAAACTCATACGGCTGTGTAAAATGACGTTGAGCAATACCACCAGCTCCGTCAGAATTGGAAAAGACCTCTCCGAGCCGTTCGCCACAAAACGGGGTTTCAGACAGGGCGACTCCCTTTCATGTGACTTCTTTAATCTGATGTTGGAGAAGATAATAAGAGCTGCAGAACTGAACCGCTCAGGAACAATTTACTACAAGAGCGTGCAATTGCTGGCTTATGCCGATGACATCGACATCATCGGTAACAAAAACCGCGAAGTCTGTTCTGCCTTTTCCAAGTTGGATAGGGAAGCAAAGCGCATGGGTCTGGTGGTAAACGAGGACAAGACGAAGTATCTCCTGTCATCAAACAAACAGTCAGCACATTCGCGCCTTGGCACCCACGTCACTGTTGACAGTTACAATTTCGAGAAAGTAGAGAATTTCGTTTACTTGGGAACCAGCATTAACACCGATAATAATGTCAGCATTGAAATCCAACGTAGAATCACTCTTGCCAACAAGTGCTACTTTGGACTGAGTAGGCAATTCAGGAGTAAAGTCCTCTCTCGACGTACGAAAACCACGCTCTATAAGTCACTCATCATGCCCGTGCTGGTATATGGCGCAGAAGCATGGACAATGACAACATCCGATGAGGCGGCTCTTGGGGTGTTTGAGAGAAAGATTTTGCGGAAGATTTACGGTCCTTTACGCGTTGGCGACGGCGAGTACCGCAGACGATGGAACGATGAGCTTTATGAGCTTTACAACGATATGGACATAGTGCAGCGAATTAAAATACAGCGGCTCCGCTGGCTTGGTCATGTCGTTCGAATGGACACCGACGCTCCAGCTCTGAAAGTATTCAACTCGGAACCCGCTGGTGGTAGCAGAGGAAGAGGGAGGCCCCCACTGCGATGGAAAGATCAGGTGGAGAAGGACTTGGCTTCACTTGGCGTTTCCAATTGGCGTCAGTTGGCACAGAGGAGAAACGACTGGCGTGCTTTGCTGAACTCGGCCAAAATCGCTTAGGCGGTTACAGCGCCAAAAAAGAAGAAGAAGAAGTAATTATTTAAGCGATTTTCGGAAAAGAGAACGTTGTTCTCTTCATGTTCAAGAATGGATTAAACTAACAATTAACAATTACATTTGAATAGATTAATTACTAAAGGTAATAAGTGAGCATTTTTCCGATATGCCAAATTTGAGGCCGTTCAATAGAGCTCATTTACACGAGCCGAACTGCCATGTCGAACTGCCATGTCGAAAAAACGCTGACTTATTCCATTTGGTAACTATCCGGTTAAAAAACTTGAAAATTTAAATTCGATTAATTTATAAGTTAAATCAAGTATCGGAACAGTGTCAATGTCAAACGAGAGTGGTACAATAAGATAATTTAAATACAAAATAAGCAAGTGCTTTAGTCCATATATGAAAAAAATAAATAAATAAAGATAACAAATTTTAAATATACTTCCACATTCGGCCTTTCGTTCCTTCTTATCATTTCTCTTAAATCTTCGAATTAAGCTGCTTTGTTGATCATTTTCTCAGATTTTTACAAAATGCTATCAAAGTAATTCATCTGCTAACATCTACTGATTGAATAATTTCCTTTTACACTATTTATAAAACCTTTACTTTACTACATTTTCCACATCAATCAAAGGATGCAACTCAAACGACCGCAACAAATACAATCAACTAATTTCAATGCACGCTTCCGAAAAAAAAACAACCAGAAGAACGTCCAAAACACAGATAAAAGAAAATTATTGGCAGGAAAAAGTAAACTTTATAAAATAAATAAGCAAATTGACTCGCATTTATCGTAGTCACACACACACGTACGTGAACCCTTTAACAACGGATATTATTGGCACACAATCAAGCGTATCAACCCATCACACACACACACACACAGACAGGTATACCCACATGTAAATTAAGCAACAATAGCCTTCACACTGATAAGTGAACTGTACACTTTTGGGGAAACGATAATGTCAATGACAGGGGCTCAACATCAGACAATGACCGCTGACACAATTGTCACAGCCCTTTATGTTCCAGCCGCTCGTTGACATTACTCACTATCAGCACAGATCCATAGTAGCCATTGGCAACAGCAGGACATTTAAATCAAACTCAAATAGTAACACGCGCACAAGCGTTCAATCATCGACTCGCCCTGAAGGCCAACATGAACAGATACATAAATACATACATAGATTCATATGTACATATGTATGTACTTCCCTGAACATGAACAGATACATAAATACATACATAGATTCATATGTACATAAGTATGTACTTCCCTGCAGGAAACGAGGTTAGTTTATAGCTAACTTATAACAACCCAGCAGTCAATTAAGTGTACCTTCTTACTACTTATTTCCTTCGGTCGTAACTAACTACTTTTGAAGGGCAATGGCCGCAAAAGTGTGAGAACTGGTTTCCTAACTTGCAGCTAACTACTTTTGGACATAAAATATAAATAAATAAGATTTTTTTTAATGTTCTTCATTATTATTTATTTACTTTATTTAACATTGACAGGTGGTCCTATATTTGAATTCCATCAGAAATACCATGAAAATGATAATATAAAAATTCGACCTTTAATTTATTTGTCCTGAATTCGAGAAAGCATCTGCGAAGTGCAGAAAAAAGTGTACTAAAAGTAAGTTTCGTAAGAGGATATTTAAATATTTGGAAGCTTGTTTAGAGAAACAAACTCGCAGTAACGCCTGTGTGACTTCTGTACTCACTTAGAGTTAGTTTCGTCATAGCTAATTAAAAGTTAGTTATTTATCGACATCCCGCAAAAAGGTTAACTATAAGTTGATAATTTTTTTCTGCAGGGTTAAGTCGATGCACGCATACATGTACATACATACGCACCTCTTGAAGGTCCTTGCAGCAGCACAATTGTTGCTTTTCATCATAACGCTTTTATGCTCGCAAATACACCAAATACAAATTAGTCCGAGCACCTCGAAGGACTTTCTGGCCTTTTCTGATGGATTTTCGCATTTTTCAATTTCCCTACAAGCGAAAAAAGAATCACAATTTTTGTTTGTGCGTACCGATGCGTTACATGCCGAAGGCAAATTAAATACGGGGTCGAACCCAGTTTGCAAACATGACCAACCAGAAGCTGACCTCAAACATTGGGTCATGGCGGAGAAGTGCAAATTTTCACCTTCGCCACAAAATAAATAACATAAAAAAATTACCGGATCGTAACTACAAGCTACGAAGCATTGTGATCAAAGAAAAATGGGCTGGAAAGGTATGGCGGAGGGGTGGGGCACTGATGACCAAAAGAACAAAACTTTGAGGCCAAGAAATACATAAACACGGCAACTGTAACTCAAACAAAATAATGACAAATGAGGGTCAGCCGACAGAGGAAGCATGTCTTGCAAAAGGCAACCATGAATGCTCGAATGTAGAAAGAGGAAGTGTATGACAATGAACAAACGGACAGGTAAAATATATTGGCAGTGTATTATTAAGCGTGAGTATTTGTGCTTAGGCTTTTTGTATCAGTGACTTTTGTATGTGTGTTTGTGTGAGTGCGTATGCTTGCATTAAGAAGCACTGCCAGATTTATCACTGTCCTTCGGTGTTTGCCAAAGGCTATGCGGCACAGTGTTCACAGTTTGGACATTTTATTTGATCATTACGCACAAAAATAGAAATTTTTCCTTTATGGAGATTGTGGCACCAGTAAATTCCCCTAATTCCTTTTTATTTCTTCTTTGACTTTGTCCCCTTAAACAATAAAGCAATCCCATTTCCTGGCTATATTTTAACAGAGCTAACCAGGCATTGGGTTGTTTTTGTCCCACCTTACCACGGGTTTGCTTAGTTACTTTTTATAGTTATAAAAATATCTAGCAAAAACTTCGAGTCTAAAAGCTACAGCCAGACGTGATCAAGTATGTATCAAGAAGATTGGCTCAAAGGGTGCTACCAGCTACTCTTAATGCATTGGCAAGATTAAATTAAATAGTGAATTTTTATGGATGTGAAACTTTAAATTTCAAATTGAAAATTTATTAGAAGAATGATTTTTTACAATTATCTAGTCTTGAATATAGGAAAAATAACCACTTATGCTCATATACCTGTTGTTGCCTATGTAGCGTATACGCCCCGTAGCACACCACGCAGGCATCCCACACTTTTACTCGCACGCCTTAAATTAAAAGACATGTTATTTAAAAGTAATTAAATATTAGCGTGCAATATTTTTACACAATGTTCATTATGCACACATATGTATATTGCTTTCTTCAGATATGTGTATAACAATTTAAGAATGCATTTCGAGTGTGCCAATAAACATTGTAAAAATGGAATTTTAGTGTCCCAAATCATAGTCAGCTTTGACACAATGTAATTCCTTTTTCATTTGGTGAGACACTCGCTTTTTACGCTAGATTCGTTCGGTTTGGCAAGAGGAACATTTTCACCATTTGATTTTAATATTTTGAAGTATTTTCAATTATTACAATTAAAATAGTCCTAAATTATAATATAGCTGCGACAGGTATTCTGCATGCTGCCATTTTTTGTAATTTCGGGGTACACTCTTTAAACTTTACAAATATGTTGTATTTGATGCCAACGTCCATTGCCTCTAATACATTGAACATTCTATTTGACTTCCCAAATTTTCATATTTTTCATCATTTATGACTTCCAATATTTTTCATTTTACTTGCTTCTGGAACTCCACTGATTCAAATAAATGCCAGAAGTATACTTTAGCGTTTTTTTTTGTTGCCGAGAGAAGGGAGTGACACTTACTATATAACCTGGAGCATGCCGCTGACTCTTAAGCGGAAGTCCTAAATGTAGGTACTAAATGTATACAAATAGTGAAAGAGCTTTGCCCGCGTCCAAGCTGATGCCCACAACCGCCTTAGATAAAATAGTCTAGAGGCATTAAGTTGCACGATTTCGGTTGTCAGTATAATAAGCCTCTTCGAGAAATGATGCGTTAACGAAAACTTTTGTCCAATAAATCCATTGCAAGATGCACTGTATGACTTTTCGCTCCGCACAGTGGGGTTGCTGTAGACAAATTAATTTTGAGAGCCCAAATATGAACCAATTTCAAGTTTCTTGTTTTTTTAAATAAGAGATAATTAAATTTCGCGTCGATCTATCCGCGGAGATTTTTTAAAAAGCTCTAGTTTCTTATTTGTTTATGTTGAAAAGGGAAAGAAAAAAAATTATGTTTGAATGTTTTCACTTTTTTGGAAAATACTTGAAATTAATTTCAAATGTCTGCAATTATTTAAAAAATTATTCATAAACAATTTTCCATAGGACAGATTTTATTAAAAAATGTATTTCATTTGTTATTTATACTAATATATATTTTGAAAGCGCTCCAGTGCGAAGATCCTACGACTCGGAACCCGTAGGTGTACAGCGAAACCAAGGGCGCCTACGAGAAAAATGGAAGAACCAAGGGAGAAGGACCTGTCTGCATTAGAAATGCGCAAATGGTGTAAATTCGCACAAGAGACAGGCAGTTGGGGGTGCTTTTTGATCTTGGCCCAAAGCGACAAATGGTTTTATTGCCAAATGAAAAGAAGACGAATAAATCTACGGCACAATGATGACCATTGTGCCTTACTTCCTTCACCTGCTCGATTTTATAAGGTGCTAGGCCGTGATTCTTACGTAAAATTCTCCATAAAGTGGATGCGGATAGCTCCATTTGCTGCGCGCAATGGCGAATCGACACATTTTGGTCCTTCAATATGATATGCCGTATTGCATCAATGGCTTCTTTGGTGCGTACTGTACAATCCTGTGGATGCATATTATCATTTAGAATATACGCTGTTCAAAGTCAATGCATACCGTCGATGTTTTTGTAAAACCGCCCATCGCCCAATTGCAAAACCGCCAATCTTACGGCACTCAAGTTTTACAGGAGAACGAAAAAACGGTTTATTCTTTGAAGGCATTGCCGTGATAGGCGGTATTTTCTCTAGCTATTATTTTACAAATCTGTTGTTTTAATAACGATGCCACGATTCTTATGCATAAATCTCGATGTCCGGAGTTCAGGGTTGCCGAATCTCATTTTTACCACTACGGCGATTTAGGCGATTTTGCAACTGGTCAATGGGGGGTTTTGCAAAAACATCGACGATATGCAGACGAATTAGTCACTTGGATCGACCGTAAAAATGGATGATAAATATAACGTGAGTCTTGAAATAAATCCGACAAAATTTTAGCCATTTGATCGCTATCGAAAAACGAAACCTCTAAACTAATATCTGCTGCTTGCTCAGCTAAGGATTGAAACCTTAAGATTTAAGCATCACGTTACTCTGTGGCAAGTCGTAAGATGAAGAACGTATTCCATCTGAAAACCGGATTGTTCCCGAACATTAAGCCCCGGTACAGAAAACGGGACCAAGTTCCGCTTAGATCCATGGCCAGATATATATAAAGACTATGTTTGCTCTTTTCAGAAATGCCAGGACATCAAGCCTTCTATATAGTTTCGTGTAATCGTAAAATCTTTTTCTGATAGCAAGGACTCTGGACCTCGTATAAGTATGTTAAATCCTAAACTGTGCATCGTCTACTTAGCCAAGAGTAAAACGAGATCCAGTATGCATGAGAACGATTAGTTTAAGGGGCTACAGCCAGCACTTTCTACCCAGCTATGAGCACTCGCAAGACTGAAACATCGCGCTTTGAAAAAATCGGCTTGGCTCGTAACAATAAAACTAAAACTTAGAAATTTGTCAATGTTATTGTGGCTTGGTAACATTTTATTTTTAATATTTTTAATGAGCTTTGTACCACGATTGTTTATTAGGGAAAATTGAAAAAGCAACAAAGTCTAAGCGGTAGAAGTTATAGCACTATTTCGGAGATCACCACATCTCCTCATCAGACTTCTTTTTTCTAGACTTCAGCAGGGATCGAACCTGCGAATTCGATGTTCAAAGTCAGAAGCGTTAACCACTGAGCTATGTACATCCCGTAAACTCTTGTTGCTAATTCATTTTCCTTATTCAACCAACTACTATCAAGTGCAGCTGATTTGCCGCTATTTAAACTCGACAGCGTGGTTGTTGTTGTCAGTTCTATACATCCATTTGCTTTTTTGTATAGTTTCTAGAAATCAGGCAGGCTCTTCCTAAACTATGTATTTGTCAATGTTATTGTGGCTT
>NW_016162240.1:0-16206 GCF_001687245.7 Rhagoletis zephyria | reverse complement strand
AAAAAAGAAGTCTGATGAGGAGATGTGGTGATCTCCGAAATAGTGCTATAACTTCTACCGCTTAGACTTTGTTGCTTTTTCAATTTTCCCTAATAAACAATCGTGGTACAAAGCTCAATAAAAATATTAAAAATAAAACTTAAAAAATTTGCAAGCCTTATAGAAGATTCGTGTGATTGTAGAATCTCGGTCTAATCAAGATTAGTTCGTGGATGGAGGTCCGGCTTTCGTATATGTCAAAGCAAAGTAGTATCTTATTCCATGCTTAGCTTTTTAAAGCGAGGCTGTTTTATCGGAATTTGCTCACACAGTAATCACTGTGCAGCGAAACCAACAAAAGCAGTCGGGCTTACTAAGCGACAAAATGACAAAATAATATTTGTTTGAGCGTATTAAAAACTATAAGCTCAACAAAGGCCTTAATAAGAGCATTGAACATATGACCTTCTCAAAATTGTGTATGCCCATACACGCATACATACTTATAAACAAGCTGCATATAAACATAATCTCAAACATTAATATGAGGTATTGTCTAAGCTCTTATCACAATCTGTTATTTTACAACAAACTGCCCATATGTTTTTATCAAATACTAAGAAAAGTCACAAAGTTCGTCCATATTTAATACCTATGGATGTAGTGTCGCTTCAGTACACTTTCAGCTATACAAAAAAACCAGCATATAACTACTTTTAATTTCAATACTTTCAAATTCGCATGTAGGGTATACACAATTCTCTTAGTTGGTCAGTACCTTTATAGGTATATATTTTGCTTAAACTGTTACGCACTGATTATTTGAAATGCATGATTAAGTGTGCAAAAATATGTATGTATGTCTGTATGAATACCAACCAAATTTGGTCAACGCGCAGATTCTGTGCAAAAACGGGTAGTTGTTAATTTGTATAACAAACGTATAAAGAAAAAGGTAAGCAATGAAAGCGGGCAAAGGAAGTAGTAAATCAACAATGTTTCTTTCGCAAGAAATCATCTTTACTTATCTACTTAGTAAGTATTTACAAAGCCAACAGGAATTTGATAGGGTGACTTAGGGGTACTTAGAAGAAATTAGCCTTCGAAAAGATTTCTTTGTATAACTCAAAGACGAGGGAACCCTTATTCCAATTGACTGGCTTATTAATTCGGCAGTCGGAAAACCATTAACACCAGTGTCCTATACAGTCAGTGGATGAGCTGAACACGCAAATTACCGTTAAGTCGGTCTTACCGAAGAAAAGAGAGAGAGCGGGAGTACTTTTGACTTCGTGTGGACTACTCTTGGAGAGTTACGCCTTGTGTCATCTCAGCGAACACGTTGGACCGGGTGCGAAACTTCATTGTTGACAAACAGCATTTTTCGCTACAACTTAACAGTTCCCGTTCGTTTTACGAACGAAAACTCCCGATTTAATATAGCATCCGAGTTGGCAGCATACATTTATAATCCTCTTATTTTTATTCCTGCAAATCTCGTTAAGCGCACGTTTGGACCTACCTACATACATATGGGGCAATTCAACCCGTTTCGGCTCTCTCCCAGCTTCGTTTCAATCTTTGTTTTTCCAGCCGTTTTCGAGGTATCGATTTTCAAAAAAAAAAGTTTTGTTTGAAATTTTTAATTTATAAAATATTTTTGGAGTATAAAATCGCAAAAAACTTGAAACCGGTATTTCTATAAAAATTTTTATATAAAATCTTAATTTTCGGTTTTCTTGCAATTTTGTACTAAAAAACAGAACAGAATTATATAACAATGCGATATATTTTTAGAATTTTTTAATTAATGAAAAACTCAACGCCAAGAACTCTGACTGCATTAAAATTATCCTATTGTATAGGAAGAAATTATCTCCATAATTACAGTGGGTAGTGTTATCCCATTAACGGACTTAGGGTTAAAATTTGCGGAATTAGTAACAGGTTTTTAGAAAAAACTTTCAAGAAAATCAATTAGAAATCAAAATTTTATACATATATAAAAAAAAAAGTAAAAATTTTATAGAAATGTGATTTTGATAACTTTTTAGCTTGTATTCCAAAAGTGTCTTGAAAATTAAAAATGCCAAAAAAGGGCGCAATCAACCCACTTTTCTCAAAGTTATGACACTTTTAAAAAATTTACTTTTCATCAAAAATGGATATATCGAAAACAGCTCAACCAATATATTTAAAAAATCAGGAAGACTTTTCTCCATTGGAACTACAACTAAAAAATTATGAATAATATTGGAGATTCAAAAGCCAAAATTTCGTACCCTCGAATTTCGAAGATAATACTCGAAATTTCGAAGATAATACTGGAGTTCTCTTTCATTGTGGAACCTAATTTTCTCTTTTATTATTTGGAGGAAAAATAGCGGATAGTTTTGGTGCTTGGTCTTTACCTAGGTGCTGATAATAACATAAATTCTCCGTGATTTTTTAATTATTTCTTGACATTTCGAAACTTTTCAAGGTTTTCAGAATTTTTTCGGGCCGATAAATATATTTTTTTTGTGCCTTTTTTCGGGGTTTTCAGGAATTTCTTTGATTACTTAGTTACTTTTCGGGACTGCTCAGGATTTTTTGGCATTCTTTGATTTACGAGTACATTTCGGAGTTTTATTTTAAACTTGGGAGGTTTAGGTGCCTTTCGGGGTTTTTTTACTCACTTTTCGGGACCTCTCAGAACAATTGGCGACTTTTTCTGGAAGATTCGATATTTTTTCGAAAACATTCCAGCCGGAAACGGCACACACTAAAATATTTTTCTTACCTTTCATGAATACCTTAAAAATAGTTAATAGGTAAAAAAAATGTTAGCTATTAAACGCGATTAAAAAGTTAAAGCTATTGTTTGCCTGTAATCTCCTTTGTGTAAAACCTGACATAAAGACTGGTTTTATTTATACAAATCGTTGTTGGGTTCCAGCCCAATGTGCGCAAACACTAAATTATTGTCAATTGTCGACTAGCAAATACTTACTTCCATACCCAACAGCTTACATTAATTTCATGGCCTCATACTACTATACAAATCTATACAGACTCTGAAGCTAACAATACTCTCGTAAATACAATTTCTCGCTGGGTGTGCACGAACGAACATCGAAATTCTCGAAGCATTGGGCGGGATGTGTAAAAAGCCAAAACAAGGAAGACGACAAAGTTGCGCTTCAGAAAGCATTGTCAAAACAAATTATTACAATAACCCAAATGCAACAGCAACAGAAAATATTCGTAAGAGAGAGCAATAGGGGAATATGTATGTATAAGAAAAAAACTCGCAAAAAAAGAACATTTTAAGAATAACTACATACATTGTGTGTACGCGCGTACGTGCTAAGACGAAATATTAGCATGAAAGATTTAGTAAAGCAGAATTCACGAACGTGTCATGATCTACCTACGCACATTCTATTGGCTGGGTTACCTTTTAAATAAAAAGGTGTTTGCATGCTTGTGCGTAGAAGAAAACAAAACTTTACAGCAAAAGTTTGCACGAGATTGTTGACAAGTTCATGTCCAATCGCCACATTTGGATGCCCATAAAGTAACACAAAGTTTAAGTTGAACAATTGAAGGAGTGAGCACATAAAACATACATATTGCGGAGAGGGTGGCAAAACTTGTTGTCAACTTTTGTTATGATGATGAATACCCAAAGGTCTAATAGGTAATTTCATTGACATAACAAATTGCCACAGTGCTATGTGCTATAGTGAGCAGCCAGCGATTGGCCGAAGAGGCCAATCATTGCATGGCATACAAAAGCTACTACCCAGCAAAAAATCGGTAATCGCTTTTAGTGGTAANTTTTGCTTTGTTCAATTTGCAGCGAAGTTGAAGTCAGTCAATGAAGTGACGTACAAGAGTGAGGAAGTAAGCTTAATTAAATATGCGNAAAGAAAATCTAAATACCTAAATACATACATATGTACGCTGATTTATAAAAATTTTAATTAATTTTAACCTTTTAAGACATTTTCTGATTTCAATTTAATATAAATAAGTATGTACTTATCTAGGCATTCTACATTAGTTTCTCTGTAAGGCATTCTTTGTTCGCTTCTCTGGATTCTGTTTATCCATGCGTTCTCCCTTCGTTTGAAGGTAATGCTGCGGGTAAGGGCTTACCTCCAATGACATGCCCATGTTAAAATAAGGCCTTCTTGAAGCGAAAGGGTAAGCGATTCCCATCGCCTAACTCGTTTCCACTTTCGTTTCTGTGGTAATCGTGTTTTTTGCTGGGTAGCGTCATACATTTCATCGTGTCACTTTCTTCGCTGTTCGCTGCAAACTCTCCTCTTGTACGGCTTCGGAGCCACTGGGATGGTGCAAGTGTATAAATTTACGTATTTAATCTGTGGACCTACAATTACAAAAAGATATCAGCATACATTCAAAATTTGTTTTCTACACTTTTTCCTTCTCTCTCACAGCTTCGACGACCTAGGTACCACTGTTGCTTATCGCGAATAAATATGGAAACTTACATTGCTGCTTCCGTTTACTTTAACTTATCAACACCATGGGGATCACGTAGTCGAAAACGACAATTTGTTTGATGGATATTTTTGACATTGTAATCGTACTGCGATAAAGAACATCCTTAAAAAATGGTACAAAAACACCATACAAAAAAAACAACAATTTACACAAGAAGTAATACCTGTCTTCAAAAGCACAATGTATTGTTGTCACATTTCGTTTATTGGCCCTTTTTCAGCACTTTTTCTTCATCGTAACAAGTGGCTATGTTTGAATATATATTTTAGATATACGTTAGGGCGGCCCTTAAAAAACATCCACTTAAATTTTGTGTGGAGTACGCCTTTCTTTTGCTCTGCGTACAAAATAAAGACATCCACGAAAATTTCATATTTGAAAACAATTTTTTGGGGTTTGAGAAAATTTAATTTTTATTTGATTCGCCAAAATCTGATAGATTTGACATATTATAACATATTCATAAACTCGGTAAGTTATGGCTAATCAAAGTCAATATTGTTTCGAATTTTTGCGAAGCCTAATTTTTTTTTTTATTTGGGAATTTTATACGTCTTTATTTTAAATTTTAATTTCAGTTTATTAAAGAGTACCCATTATTGTATTAAGATGAACTTATTTTGCACAATAATACAATTAATAAAGTATGAGTATAACTGTATTTTTAAATACATACGTAAATGAAAGGTTCACAACAGCAGACATTTACCGCCCGATTCTGTGTTTTCTTGTTAAATTATTTGTAAAGAAATTTTCAAATTTGTATCATTTTAAATTACCAAGAAAGATGAAAGAACCATCGAAACTGTCTGACAGGTGAGGAAACATCTTTTGATAGCTCCCCAAGTGACATATATAAATATCAACTTACATATAATTTGTCATGGTTTAAAGTTGTCTGGCAGGGGCTAGGAAGCGGGCTAAGTATCTGGCAATGAACGACGTAGTTTCTAATATTATTACGAATAAAATATATAAAAACTGACCTTTATACTATAACGAATTTAAGGTGCTATTTTGTACACCTTTACTACCTGGTACCTGACAAAGCCACCACTATAAAAAAATGTCATAGTACGGATTCATTACTGCCTGTGTTGGGAGCATACATAGAGAAGCGTTCAGCCTTTATAAAATAACGAAGGTCTGGCCGTCGCCGGCTGTTGTTGTTTATATCATTCGGATCAAGAGGACTTCAGAGACCGATATATCAAGCAGACTAGGACAAACATTTCATGAAAACCGCGTAGGCATACAGGTATTTAGAAATTCAATCTAAAAGGTTATATGACAAGGAGTCAGGTCTAAGGAGGTTACCTAATATTGAAATCACCACCAACAATATAATGGTCATAATCAAGAAGATGCGCATAAAGATTATAATTATCGAAAAAAAGGCCGAGCAGTATTTTTAAGGACCACCTTAATGTACATACACATGTACGCACTGGGGCAAATATGTAAGTTTGTCGTTAGCAACGTAGTAATGCTGTGCTTATTTTTACGATTTTAATACATCCCTTGTCATTTTCTTTGAATCTGATAAAATTAGCTTTGACACGGGGTACAAGCCAGCGAATTATATTTGATGATATGTTATGTTTATATACAATATACAATGTATATTATACTATATATATGTATGTATATGCTTAATATTTGTAAATTTAACACTTATGTACATACTTAGTTGTATCTTCTCCTGTAGCTGGAAAAGATTTAATGCTGCTCATTTATATTTAAGTTTCCGATTAACATTTTCATTTATTTCCTGTGAAAGTGTTTCCTTTTTGGTCTCCTTTAGTTGTCCTTTGATAAGAAATGTGCAAAAGAAGTTTATGCGTTAGTGGCGAGAATAATCGTCGTTGTACATTAGTGTGCAGCATATTAAACAGTCATTGCCTGGTTGTACATATCTTCAGTTTAGAAGAGTCAGCTCAGTGTAAGAATGAGTATTTTCGAAAGGATTTTTTTGAAGCTTTCAATGGTTTCTGAAATGGAAAATAAAGATATGTGAAACAGGATAAATAGTTATTTGAAAATAATCTTCGTTTAAAGTATTAATTACCTACCCACTTTGTACGTGTTAGAGTATTCAATTACTTATTTGCCTTTCCACTAAAACCGGCTTAAAAAGAGAACCACCTTTTTTAATTGGAGTTTTAGCCTTCAAACGGTCCCAAAAAGTGTGTATTCCAAGACATTCAGTTCTTGCTTTTTTGTCCACATTCGGTGCACTGTGCGGCGCATAAATTCGATGAAGGAATTTCACACTTCAGTGAACGAACTGACTCAATCCGCATTGAAACTAAATTCAAAAATATCCGCCTCCGATTGATGATTTTCTTAAAAATGGAAGGGAAGCCGAACGGAATATTATTTTTTTAAAACTTGGAATGGATTTTAGAAAACGTTGTCTAGACTCAAATGAAAAAAAAAAACTTTTATTTTTGAAATCTTAAATCTTGATATCTAATCAAAGCAAAGGACTTTGTTAACTTAGATTCGTTAACTTAGTTTTAATGTATTAACTGTCCTCAATTTTGTTTGGAATGGTCCTCTTGGCAAAGTCTTTCATTTGATACCAACATTGAGGGTATTGAAAAAAAATATGTAATCAGTAATTTTGTGGTGGCGGTCATCTTGTATTTGCACTTTTTGATAGTATACTCTATTCTAATAGTCAAGCCCTTTCTTTTGATAACCATATTTAGAGGGTTGTGAAAAAAATATTCAAGCGGCCATTTTGTGATGGCGGCTATCTTGGATTTACAAGGATACTAAACATACAGGATTGTATTTTCGCCAGAACTAAAGGTGTGTACCAAATTTCAGAACAATAGGCCAACTGAAATGGGTAAAATTTCAGTGAGTACTAGAGTTGATACAAACAACGGTCAAAACGAACCCACACGGCTGAGAAATAGTGAAATAAAATATTTCAAAATACATGCGCCATTACATTTTGCTATAGACCTTTAGTGACAAGATTAATGGTAATTGTAGTTTGCTATGATATTTTTCAATTAATTTAGATCGACTTGAGACTAAATTAGGAAAACTTCAATGCACTGTAAAAAAGACTGCTTGATTAGAGTACTCGCGTCACTCTTTACCAGATTTCTAAAACACAAATAACTAATAATAGATGATAGATGGCGCAGAAGCATGGGCATAGACAACCTCCGATGACTCGGCGAAGTCGAATGCCACAGACGATAATGTTTGAGCTTTACAATGGTGAGTAGCAGCTACGATTTTTTAAACCTTATTTTGTTATGCATACTTAACACTGGAGAACCGCTACATCACACAAAGCTAATGCATACAATTACTTTGCCTGAATGGAAAACTGGAAACAATTTTCTGAAATGAAAAAGTTTTCAATACTTTTCATGTCTCCATTATGCTCATTTCCGTCTCAAATCATGTCATTGCTACAAGCGCTGAGTCGATGTTGCAACAACTTTTCTATTTTTCTTGTCGAAATTTTTTTTTTAGCTTTTATTTTACAAACAAAGCATCTGAAGTTGGTAATTTCAAAACATGTTCAAACACAGCAAATTCGATAAAGTTCAAAATGCAAATTGGCGCTGGTCGTTTATGCCCAACTTGACTGCGTCTTTCTCTAAGTTAGTAAATTTTGTTTATGTACTTACTTGATGAGTTAAGTGACAACTTTGTTGCTAAACAATTTACATACTACGCAGCATATTATGCATGCACATACTTATTTATGCATGTATGTATGTATGTATTTATACAAATGTATTAAATGGGGCTAAGTTATGTCTTAAGCATGACTAGACCATATGCAGCATATGCAGCAAATTGTTACATTTTTACTTAAGAGTTTTTTTGTACATCTCTCCTCTGCTTAGATTACCAATATAAACTTCTGAGTATTTTCCATCAGTTTGAGAGCTTCTCGCGTTTGAGGTCGCTTAATTTGTTTAACTTTACTTTTGCTTTATTTACGTTGCCATGTTTTTCTTAATTTTTTTTTTTATTAGCATGCGCTTAGACTGAGAAGAAATTTTAATTTGCGACGTAGTTATATCACAGCCGACTGTGGGTGTTTTAAAAGTGTGATTGCCAAATTTTTTTGTTAATTCTACGTCAATGAATTTTCCTGTACACAGAGAGAAATAGTTTTTTTAATTGCAAACAATTTAAGGCTCTATGTCAGTGTAGTAAGAGTAAGAAGAGATGGAATAATCAGTGCGGTCAAATATCTAGATATTGGGCTGGGTTAGAGGCTATATGCAACTACGATCTTTAAAAAGGAAAACAGTTGCAACAACAACTAGGAACAAGTGCGCCTGTAAAAGACTTTTTCAAGAACGTGTGGTCTGAATTCATAACTGCTAGAGTGGCTTTACCGCACGATCGTCCATCCAGTTGTGTCTTATGTTGCTCGACAGTCGCTTCTAGGATGGACTTATCTCCAATCTTTTATTCAGCCAATATCAGCCGCGAGGAATCTACAATTTGGACTCTCAAATGGCTGCTTGTATATGTACAAATAGGCGTCATGCTGGCATTCTTCTAAAGAAACCAGGATTATAAATATGAGAAATTTCTGATTCTATAACTAAACATATCTGCTTTGACAGAAAGTTGCTCTGAAAGTTCCAGAAAGTAAAAATTGGACAAGCGGACTCCCTAAAATTGTCCTCACGTTCGAACATACAATGGAACGCAGACTGAACAAGGATGGAAGACAAAGAATAAGAAGATAGTTTTCGATGTAATGCTGCTGTCGTGGGCCAGTGCAAACTATCGGCTAAAATAGCTCTCGCATTTCGTAAGGTCAGACGAGGCGCTCAGCTTTTTATTTCCATGCAGCCATCGTGCTTTTGGGGTTGGACTGCGACGTCATAGTTGACCAAAGCTAATTTCCACCGGACGTGGAGTTGAAAAAAATTTCGAAAAAAAAGGTTAAATTTTTTGTTTGGCAGAACTTCGCTCTATGATAAAAGTAAAGTTTTGTCCAAAATTCATCCAAATCAAAATTGATAATTCAACCATATTAAACCATATAAATACATAAGTTATCCCGAAAAGTCCCGAAAGGCCGAAGTAATTCCGAATATCCGGAACTCCCAATATAATCCGTAAAAGTCCCGAAAATCCAAAAAGAGAACGAAAAAAACGAGAAGAGTCGCAAATTTGAAAAAGCAGCAAGCAGCAAAGTCCGAAACTTCTTTAAAAAAATCTGAAAAAGTACAGAAAAGGTCCAAAGTAAATATAACTTATTTAGCTCTTTCGCATCGAAACAACAATGCTGTGTAAAATTAAGCTTTGTACACAAAAATTCGCACAGTGTCTCATTTTTATTCCTAAGTTGCCTTAAAATAAATTTCAATTTTTCTTTTAAAAATAACAAAAAAAAACGAGAAACACATAAACTTTCACAAGGTTTTAATATTTTAATTTCTTTCTTTCTTTCTTCTTTTGTACTTCCACCTCGCAAATTAATACAATTCACATATTTACATACATTCAAATCAAATGACTTCATTTGTTTGTTTGTTTGTCAATGCAATTTTCGAGAAGTTTTCATATAGGCGTGTGTGTGCTTGTAAGGAAGTGAGTACTGTTGATTTTTTGGATAATCAGACTAAGGCAAATTCTAATGACCTCACTTCCAAATGGCTTCGTATTTATTTGTTTTCTTTTTGTATTAATTAAGTCGCAGCAAATTGTATGCAACGATATTGTAACTTTTTCTCTTCTCCTCACTTTATTTTTATTTTTATGTTATTGTTCATTTAATGTTTTATTCTTGTGCTTTGTTATTGTTGTTGTTTTTATTACTTTCGCAAACATGTTACGCTCTGCTAATTATGCATAAAATTTTAAACTTTGCTTGTAAAAATGCGCCCATACCTATGTATATACATAAACACGACGCCACCACTTACTAAACGTAAACATGTTGATTAGCTAACATTAGGGTTGGTCTGTTGTTCGTTCTTTAGTTAGATGGTTTAAGTGGATTGTTACCTTGGTGACAAGCAATTAGGACGTTTGCCATTTTGTTCCCCAACTCGTGCAACCTACAACCCTTCGGCGGCTTTAAAGAATTTCACTACGTCTTATAGAGAGAGCCAGCTGCACTCTGAAATATTCTGCAGGAATGGTTTGCCGAGTCTCTTTGGTCTGATCCATGCGAGCGCGGGATACTCGCACAGGAATTGGTCGTCTGTCTCTTTTGAGCCAACTGTGACAGAACCGGTTGAAGGGCAATCTGTTCATTCTAAGTGGGTCGTAGGATACCCTGAACTGCCGGGTAATGCTATACGATCTTGTAAGGTACCGCCTCTTCTTGCCCTTCATGTAATAAATTTTGGTAATTTTTATACCCGAGCGCACTTGTGCACAAGGGTATATTAATTTTGTTCACATAACGGTTGTTTGTAACAGCCAAAACGAATCGAGATAGATATAGACAAATGTATACATAAATGATCAGGATGAAAAAAGAAATCGATTAAGCCATGTCTGTCTGTCCGTCCGTCTGTCCGTCTGTCCGTCTGTCCGTCTGTCCGTGTACACGATAACTCGAGCAAAAATTGAGATATCTCAACGAAATTTGGTATGTAGGTTTCCCTTAATCCAAGGTAGGTTGGTATTGAAAATGGGCGAAATCGGACTTTAACCACGCCCACTTCCCATATAACGGTAATTTCCAGAAATACGAAAACTGCGATATTTTAGTAACTACTGAAGATAATTCACTCAAAATTGATATTTACAATAATTTTTAGACGAAAAATAAGAATATTATAAATTTTTGGAAAATGGGCGTAGCCACGCCCACTTATGGTTACATGTGTATATCTTGGTAACCGCTGCACCAATTTCTTCCAAACTTGGCACAGTTGTTGGCCTTGGTACAGCATAAAAAACCGCCGAAACTTTTTAAAATCGGACAATAACCACGCCCACATCCCATATAACGGTAATTTAGAGAAATACAAAATCTTCGATAAATCAGTAAATATTGAAGCTAATTTATTCAAAATTGATGCTTGCAACAATTCTTTACCAAGAAATACGTTTATGGTAAAATTTTGGAAAATGGGCGTGGCACCGCCCACTTATGATCACATATAAGTATATCGGTAACCGTTCTACCAATTTGTACCAAACTCGGTATGGTTATTGTACTTGCCACGTGTAAGCAAAACGTTGAAAATTATTGAAATCGGACTAAAATAACGGCCGCTTCTCATATAACGGTAAATTTCAGAAATGCTTGAAACTTCAATATTTCGAAATTGAAGGACGCTAATTTACTCAAAATTGATACACCTCGGCTTACCATCTAGCGGAAGGTTTCGGAAGGGTGAAAAAACATATATTTAATACTTGCGCCGGGTATTTAATGTTCGGCTCCGCCCGAACTTAGACTTTCTTACTTGTTTTTAAATATGAACTATATTCAACAATTCACCACTTCAACTATTCTGCTGAATTCAACAGCACTTCAACTCATATAACCAAACATTTCGAAAAAGCAATGTAGACTTTAATCACACACAAAATACTTTAACCGCTCTATTTAATATACATACTGCATGAGTATCAGTATTTTGAATTAAACACAAAAGTGCTTAAAATCAATAAAACAGCACAAAACACAAATGTCGGCATTAGCGGCACATTGGCCTAGTTGCGCTAGCAGCATCATAATATAACTAGTAAGCTAAATATTCATATGTGTGTGGATTTGAAGAATATATAGGTACATACGTGCATAAACACTGCAAAAAATAGTTGGACCATATGCTCTATTTATGCCATATTGGATTACTTACAAAGTGCTCCTCTGTAATGCCATAATCCAATCATTTACGATGTTCATTGGGCTGTGTTGCCAAGAAGTATGTAAATATTGGAGTAATCCCTTGAAGTAGTTTTGTGCAACCCTGATGTCATGCACAGCTGGAGTATATGGTCCTGCCCTAGGACATCGCAATGTTAATTGTACCAAATTTTTTATACGCAATTCGATTATTGTTGGAGTACACCTTGACCCTTCGGTAGTACTCTTTACATACGTGCATGCAGTAGTCGATATTTTTGCAGAGAATATATTCACATACATATAAATGCGTTTTGCTTAGATTGAACAATGCGACATAAAAGCAATTCCATGTATCACAAAATGTTCAGCAGCTCTACGCTTTTAGCAACAAACTTTGTTGTGTATTGTTTCAAAATTGCATAGGCAAACACACATGCGTTAACAAGTGAGTATACATTCGATGAAAAAGGTACATATCTGTGCATACAGTGGTGTTCAAAATATGGAAATACATCTACGTTTCTCAATTTCATCTATAAGTATTCTTCTTTGTTTGCCGCTATAACCGCCTAAGCGATTTCTACCGAGTCGAAACGAGCACGCCAGTATCTTCTCTTCTGTGCCAACTGACGCTGATTGGATATGCCAAGTGAGCCAAGTTCTTCTCTACCTGGTCTTGCCAACGCAGTGAAAGCCTTCCTCTGTTATCAACATCACAAACAGACTGACTGAAATAACTGCCGCTTTTGGAGATTTTACTTAGAGTTTACAAAACTAGTAAATAATGTCACCATTTTTAGCAAGCTTTTCCGTTTAGTTTGAAAATTGGTTTACTACTTCAGCAAAATTAAATCTTTCTGTTTCGGCTCACGATAACGAGGGGCCTAATATTCGAAAACACCTTTTTTTTTTGATAAAATTTCCAAACGAATATCGAAAAACGTCAAGCTTGAGTATTTGTTTCTCCGTTTAAAGCGAAAAAGGAACTTTAGGAGAACAATTGAAGGGATCTTCCAGGGGAAAAACTACTCGTCGCATAGTTGGTTACAGTATGAAGAAGACCCAATGAACCCCCCTAACTTCTAAGTGCAACTGCGTAAAAAATAAAAATTGGCAAAAAGAGGATATAAACTGAACAGAAAGCGTATGTTTTTTCCAGCTGCCTAAGTTTATCGTATTTGATAACGACAGTAGCAGTTGTTTCAGAATACTGGTATACAAATAAAGAATTTCAAATGCGCTACTTTATAAAGATGGTCTAGCATGCCGGAGAGAGAGCGAAATGTGTGGCTCTGGGTGCTCTGCTGCAGAAGTGAGCCTCTTAAATAAAATTTGGAAGCTGTTATGTTTCTTTGTCTTTACCAACACGGTAATGGTAACTCGAACACACATTAAAAGTCTTCATATATCTATGTAATTTAATTAAATTTTACTTTTCAAACAGGCGGCAATACCTTCAAAATATTTTCAAACTATAACCTTATTAAACCTGTTTCGTCAGACGCCCATATTGTGATATATATTCCAATTATCTAATTCCCTTAATTCAGGTAAAAATTTATTTTTAAAATAGGTTGCCACAGTCCGACATGTAGTTTAGAAATCAAGCACTTTCAAGACTATTTCGATTGATACCTATATGTAATAATGTGTTCAAATCAATTGCTTTTTTTCATACGACTGGCAGGCCTTGTAAAACACCGCAATAATATACTAAGTGTTCAAACTAAAGGTTTCTTAAGAATTTTTATTTTGACATCCATATTTTAAGCTTATATATAGCTTGAAATTAATTAATTTAAATTTGACTTTTCAAACAGGTGGCAAGTCTTTTCAAAATATTTTCGAACTACAACCTATTTCTACCTTAATTCAAACTGAATTTGATTTTTAAACAGGTGGCAGCTATCCTTCATAATTATGAAATTGATTTTATATATCTCCATACCAAGTTCCAGTATTCTAGCACAAAAACTTCCCGAGATATGCAGTATAAAAAATTCTCTATGTATGGGAGATTAAAGCCATGCTCTGTACGTTTTAAATTGTGCTAAGTGACACCAGAGTTCAAAATTTCATGATGATCGGTTGAGTAATTTAAGCGTGAAAGCGTTACAAATAAACTAACTCACTTTCGCATTTATAAAATTAATAAAACTTTATACCGAAAATAAAAAAGTGAGTTGTAATTTGCGTTGAGATTCAGAATTAGTTTAATAAAAAACTAAATGTTAAATATGGGTATCCAACGCGATAGGTTTAAGTAAACCTTTTTTTAAATGCTTTATTGTTTGATTTAATGAAAGGTTAAATGAAAATATATAATAAAAAAGAAAGAAATTAAAAAGACTTTTTCTCCAAAATATATTTGTTAAAGTAAACTTCGTTTATTTATTATTGAAATAATACATCGAGGTGTTTTACATATGTAAATGATTATTCACTACAAATTATTTGTAAAGCATTTCATAGGAGAATTTCCATATTTCCAAAATTTATGCAAACCAATTTTGTTTGATTATGTTAAACAAAATATAAAAATTTGAATTTAATTTAGCCGCTTAAATTGGACTTATATCCTTCGTCGATAAAATTTAATCGTCATTTGTATGTGTAGTTATCTATACATATAATAAAAATGGTAACAGGCCGATGTCTGTACAGCAACAGAAGTCAAATCTGTAAGTTTTAGAATTTTTGTCTGTCTGTCTGTATGCGCATCACTCGAAAACTAATGCATGGAATTAAATGCAACTTTCACCAATGTAATGCTAGAGGCCTAGCTTAAAGTATAGAAAGAAAAAAAATTAGAGAGTTGCCGCCTGTTTTAAAATTGCAGTTTAAGTAAATTGCTAAGATAAAGTTAGTATTGCAATAAGGCTGTCAAAAGAAAGAAGTTTAAGAAGGCTTACAGCGAAAATAATTTTGTTGAAGATTGCCACCTTTTGGAAATCTTAATTTTATTTAATTGATAAGGTGAAGACAGGAAAACTTTTTACTCTTTGGGGAGAATGGCGGATATTCTGTGGTGAAGAAGGATTGTCTTACCAAAAGGTGGACGGTTTGCAAGCCTAAATGCCAGGGACCAAGGTCATATTTTAATCTGCTAGGTGACGCTAGGGTCTAGATATTCATAAAATCTGTATATACCATCCAGTTTTGATTAAATACAAAAAAACGCACACTGCAGGTGTGATGGGGAAATACTTTTACGAAAAATGTATCTGCCAGATGGCGCTAGAGTCGAGTTATTCAGAACTTCAGTATTTATGGTCCGGTTTTGATGATAATAGAAAGGTACTCAAGTAGCACACTGGTGTATGCTACAAGTGCGATACGAAATTTTTTATACGGAAGTCACGGGTAACAGCTAGTAAATACAATTACTAAAGAAATATCGTTCCCACGACAGTCGGGTCTACGTAACCGGAACGACCCAGATTTATATCTGGCCAAGGACTGTCACTCCAGCAACACTCCCCAAAAAGTCTTTGGGGAATTTGTATGCTGCTACAACAACAACAACAACAACTAAAGAAATATGAATGGCGTGCTTGTCTTTTTTTCGCTGGAATATTATTGATCTCCTGAACTCTAAAAATAAATGCCAGGTTAAAAAGTAAACTAACGTGTATTTATTGTTTAAAAATATGATTCAATTAGGTTCTCTGCGTATAATATCTAGTACCCAATAATAGCTTCAGTGAAGGCCGCGTTTAGTGCAAAAAAAAAAAACAATCGCATTACTGAGCAGCTGAGTGGCTACTTTAAAAATGCTCACATCAACTAAATCTGGATAAAAGATTCGCCAGTGAATTATCTAATTAGATACGTAGTATGTTTAAAAATATAGTGCTCTTAGCATTCACTTTCATTTCCATTGCACGCACTCCACG
>NW_016162239.1:34406-44586 GCF_001687245.7 Rhagoletis zephyria | reverse complement strand
CGAGATGATATTATCTGCGTGCATTTTGTACAACTCAAACGAACTATTAAGTGGAATGTAAGAGGCAATTAGGTACAGTTAATCACGCTTAGAAGAGCCGCCAACGCAGACACATAATTGGTCTAATAGCGAATCCTCATTATTAAGGGCAACAAAATGAACTCGATATTTACGTTTGACCGCAATGAGAACACCTCCACCTCTACGCGAGCCAGTTTTATCAGCATCTCTGTCCTTGCGAAACACAACGAACTGGTTGGGACTAAAGAACTCACCATCAAGGAAATCCGGGTTTAACCACGTTCCAATAATAACGAAAATATCATAGTCCAACTTTGAACTAAAGGATCGCATGATATCTGATTTTGTTCTTAGACCGGATTTGTTTTGGAAATAAACATTCAGCTCAGTACATATTTCGGTAGATGGCGTAAGCATATGTGGCATTCCTATGAGTTTGGGCCTGCATTCCCTGGTATTTAAAAAAACGTAAATGGCCGCAGTTTCACATTGGACGGCCAAAGCAGTGGATCAAGCAGCTTACCAAAGTGTTGCGAAGAAACGCCTAGCTTAAAATTAACTTTTTCAAGAGAATTAGCAGGCACATCTTTCTAGAAAGCGCGCAGGAAATGCTTTTCGGATCTAATGATGTATGCTTAGCTACATATGCGATGATATCTTTATCGGTTACAGACGGCTTGAAAGAGGACAGATGTAACCATTTCGTACGATTGGCAACATCTAGTTCGCCAGTTGTTTAACAACCCATCACAACGGTGTTCACAGTAGCTATTGGGCATTGCATTGCCAGATATAGCATTATTACGTTCAGAGATACTAGCAGTAGCAGTATCAGTAGCATTGGCACTAACAGCAGTAGTAGCAGCGGCAGCAGCATACGAGAGAACAGCAGAATTTTTGCGCTCAGTTGATTGAGGTATAGGAGAAGCGACGTTAGGAGAGCGGTAGTTGGCGACTGCATTAAAATTAGCATCTTCAGAGGTGTGCGCAGGGGTGGGGGAAGGCATCATACCAGCAGCGGCGAGGTTAGTTACACCACTTGACATATGAGAGGTAGAGTTAACTGGCAGTGGAAGAGATTTAATTGGTATAGGAGAAGCGACGTTAGGTGAGCGGGAGTTGGCGACTGCATTCAAATTAGCATCTTCAGAGGTGTGCGCAGGGGTGGGGGAAGGCACCATACCAGTAGCGGCGAGGTTAGTTACAACAATTGACATATGAGAAGTATGAGAGGTAGAGTCAACTGGCAGTGGAAGAGATTTAATTGGCGCTTGATTGTTTGCATTCACCTTCTTTTTCATTTTGCATTTTTCACAAAGAGCATCTATCGCTAGGCGATCACGAATAAAGCCACCAAGTTCTTTCACTTCTGCTGTTAGGGATTTGAGAGCAGCAGGAACATCTTCACGTTGCGACAGCTGTAATTCCATTTGCGGTTTTTCCACTTTATCTATTAGCAGCTGCCTATCTTCATTTAATGCACTTATTAACGAAATCACACGAGCATTTTCAGTTCTAAGAGCAGCCATCTCTTTAAGCGCAGTTACCAGTACGTTCAATTGTTTACTATCATTCTCTTTCTCGGTCTTACGTGTAGAATTTCCCGACGAGAATGCTTGTTTTTGCGGAAAGATACTAGCCGACTGATGAAGTTGGGCAATGCCAAGAGCAGTTGAAGAAGCTGCACTGTCAGTTTCTCTGCATTTTGCGTTCTCTGTATTTCTCTCCAGTCAAGGCGAAGGAAGGGAGGAGCAGACGGATTTTCGGCGATCAGCAGTACATCTTTTGCAGTTGAATTGTTTGTCTGAGTTTTGAAGAAACTCAACATCAGCAGGCAATATACCCACACAATCAAGGTGGAAGATCTCTTTGCATTCCGCACACTGCACTTTGGTACCAACACGATCTACATTTTGACCGCACGAGCAAGGCATTTTAAAATAGCAATTTTTAATTTTTACTTAAATTGCAGAAAGGCGATAAAAGAGTCACTGTCTCATTCGTACTAGGTTGAAAAAGTGCACAAGCACATCAGCATGAATAACACGAATTATTAATTTTTAATTAATATCCGAGTAATAACAATAACTGAGCTTATAATTAGCAGCGCGATAAAAACACGTCCGTGATCTCTAACAGCACAACCGTTTGAGCGAATTGGATCATAAATACGACTTTTTCAAATAGATCGGTCCCTAGTCCACTTACCAGAAAATAGGATCCTATACGCTAAACTAGGCAAACGCTATCTACGTACCAAATTTCAAGCAAATCGGACCATAAATAGGATTTTTCGAAAAGATCGGTCCCTGGTGCACTTCCCGGAAAAAAGGATCCTATAAGCTAACGTAGGCAAAAGTTACCTGTGTGCCAAATTTCAAGCAAATCGGATCATAAAAAAATCTTTAAGAAGAGATCGGTCCCTGCTATGCCACATATGCCGAAAACATTCTCAACTACATCCTTGCTCGCGATAGTCTGTAGTTGAAAAGTTTTTGGGACATCACTTGCTCACGATAAGATAAGGGTATCAGCAAATACGGCTTTTAAGAAAAAGCTTCATTAGCTACTATGACAAGTGGCATAGGGTCTTCTTCACGTGGAAGTAGCCTCGGAGCCGGGAAATTAATGGTATAATCAACAAGAGATGCTGAAAGAAGGTATCTGAAATGAAATCATTTCAAATCCCAAAGTAGAAATGTTAGGGTTATTTAGCAATATATTGTATGAAATCCTACCGCGAGAAAACTCATCCATCAGATTCGCGGCCATAAGCCCCGACTTCTAAAAACAAAAATTTGTAGTCGGCATCTACTATAACCATTAGGATAATGCTATTAAATTTTTTGCAGTTAAAATACTCGGAACCACAGTTATCAGGCACTTTAATCGCTGTGTGCCTTCCATCTAATGCCCCACAGCAATTTGGGCAATTCCATGGTTGCTCAAAATAGTCAGCACCCATTGTCCATTGTCCAGGAGTGCTCGAACACTTAAGCAAAAATATCGAATACTCTTATACACATTTTGGATTCGCCATTTTCATTTTAATTAATTACCTTGTCACCTTACCTTTTGTTTACAAAAGCCGACCTACCTAATGTGCCAAATAAATGCATTTACCGTGCGCAACAACAACGCCTCGGGCCAAACTAGGTAAACAAATATACGCACAAAAGGGAGATGACAAAAAAAACCAAGCAACTGGCCGGCTCAATGGAGACGGAGGGGTTGCTGGCAGGGGGAACAACAAGACAGTATACAGACAAATCAAACGAAATAAAATGCACTAGTTATCACACACAATAAAAATGTAGCTACCAACACTAGGGTGGGTCGAAAACAAGACACAAGATTTACGACCAAGGAATCGAAACAAAACAAAACCTTGTTTTTGGGGCGCCTCCGAGGTGAGGTCCAACCAAAAGGTTACGAGCCCACTCGCACTACCGCCCGTACTGCCGGGGATATCTTTAACCCGCCTGTATGACTGTGCTCAGGGTGCAGGATGCTAAACAGGATCGGACAGGGAAACACAATCAGAGGAAGTCTGCCGACAACAATAACGCCTGAACACATGACACAACAAAAGAAAACAATACTTATCGGCGGTCGGTGGGCGTTCCGACCGCAGGGGTGCTCCTCGGGAATATGGCTCCCAAATCCGGTGCCGACTTCACCACGTCTCGAATGGCGCTGCTCCTCGAAACTAATCGCTGCTGCTACTGCAATCTAAGTGCCNAATACTTATCGGCGGTCGGTGGGCGTTCCGACCTCAGGGGTGCTCCTCGGGAATATGGCTCCCAAATCCGGTGCCGACTTCACCACGTCTCGAATGGCGCTGCTCCTCGAAACTAATCGCTGCTGCTACTGCAATCTAAGTGCCTCGCCTGGCACTTACTGAACTTTTATTAATGACAAAGCACTTCGCACTACACAAATTTACCTAATTTTACTGGGCTACTATGTATAAAAGCACTCGCGCTCGAAATAAGGATGTTGCCTTTCTCAAAACTCGCTTAGAACTGCCCCGGAACGCAGTCGGGAGCCAGGCCGCAACCTACGCACCGGTGCGCAAACCGTTGGAGTGTCAGCGCCGGTGTTGTTGGTGCCCGATCAATTGGCGCCGGCCCGGCGGACAACAAAAGTGCCGCAATAGGTGAGAGCAAAGGCGACGGTCTTTCGCGTCATCTCTCATTCCTACATTCTTACCCTCGATCGGCACCGTTTTGGGGCGGAGTGTCCTAATGGAGACTTTTCCACTTTGCGGTGGCGCTCCACCCACAAACAACTATTTCACTCAACTTGAGCTTATTCTGCTATCTATTTAGGTAAGTACATACATATGTACACTTGAGTGTCGGCAGACTTCGCTCCTATCAGCTGGAGTGAAAGGAAATAGGTAAATAGAACGAAGGGGAAACAAATGTTTATTTTGTTGTGGCCAGTACGCGACAACCCCACCGCTTCCTCCTTAAAAAGAAAGCTTGCTTCCTTTTGTGAAATACCTATCTCCCAATTGCCCTATATGGTCTTAGCTCCTTCACATTCCATGTCCCTTTATCTTTGCCTGACTCGTCTACCAGGACATAAGTCCATGGCGACAACTTCCTCTTCACTATAAAAGGTCCTATATATTTCGGCGCTAACTTCGCCGCGTAGTAATTTGCTGCATCAGATAATACAAAACATTTCCTCCATATATTGCACATTTTTTCTCCTAAGGTTATAATTTCTTGCTAACTTGGCACTGGCCTCCTCTAACCTCACTCTAACGCTAGACCTAATCTCTTTGCTCTCTCTTCACAATTAATTCTCTCCTGTTCTCCTTATGACTCGATATATCTCCAACTGCCTTCCAANCATTTCCTCCATATATTGCACATTTTTTCTCCTAAGGTTATAATTTCTTGCTAACTTGGCACTGGCCTTCTCTAACCTCACTCTAACGCTAGACCTAATCTCTTTGCTCTCTCTTCACAATTAATTCTCTCCTGTTCTCCTTATGACTCGATATATCTCCAACTGCCTTCCAACGCCATTTCCCTACCAAAATTTACAAAGTATGACGCTACCTTTGCTAATTGCTGGTCCCAACTCCTTTGGTTATCCGCTACGTAAGTCCTAAGCGTTGTCTTAATTATCTGGTTTATCCTTTCGGCCGGATTAGCCTGCGGGTGATAGTGGGCGGTGTACCGGATTTGGGTACCATACGCACCGCAGAGCCCTCGCAGTTCGCGACTCCTGAACTGTGGTCCATTGGCGCAGNTCGCAGTTCGAGACTCCTGAACTGTGGTCCATTGGCGCAGACCACCGACCGAGGGACACCAAACAAACACCTGATCCTCTAAGATTTTACAGACGCCCTTCGCCGTGGCAGTCCGTAAGGGAAACAACAGCGGAAACTTCGAAAAGTAATCCACGACCCTTAAGATATACTGGTAGCCCTGTATCGACTTCACCATGGGCCCTACCAGATCAACACATATCATTTCCCAAGGCTCGATTGCCTTGCACCTCTCAACAAACCCCCCAGCTGGCTGTGTGTTATCCGGCTTCACCTGTTGTCAAATCTTACATTTTCGAACATATTTCGCGATATCCGCCTTCATCTGCGGCCAATAAAAATGTTGTGCAACCCTAGCGAAAGTTTTCGGATTGCCCACGTGACCGGCCAACTGGTCATTATGACATTTACTCAGAATCTCAGCCCTCTCCTCTCAACCAACAACCTTTTTCCAATCCAAAGAATCGCCGTAAATAGAAAGGAATTTGGACTTAACGAATTTGTAGAGGCAGCCGCCTTCTACTCTCCACGCTGGGTACGATAAGGGTCTCTTTTCTACAGACCGAATCATCTTCGACAACTAGGGGTCACTAGTGGAAACTTCAGCGACAGGCACACTACGGGATAACATATCTGGAACCACATGTTCCTTTCCCATCCGGTGGACAATCTCAAAGTCATACTGCTGGAGCTTTAGCGCCCAACGCGCTAACCTACCACAAGGATCCTTCAAGTTGTTCAGCCAAACCAAAGAATAATGGTCAGTGACGACAGTAAACTTAGCGCTTTCAACACCAGCGCCAGATATGTTGTCCCGTAGTGTGCCTGTTGCTGAAGTTTCCACTAGTGACCCCTGGTTGTCGAAGATGATTCGGTCTGTTGAAAAGAGACCCTTATTGTACCCTGCATGGAGAGTAGAAGGCGGCTACCTCTACAAATTCGTTAAGTCTAAATTCCCCTCTATTTACGGTGATCCTTTAGATTGGGAAAAGGGTCGTTGGTCGAGAGGAGAGGGCTGAGATTCTGAGTAAATATCATGATGACCAGTTGGCCGGTCACATGGGCATTCGGAAAACTTTCGCTAGGGTTGCACAAAACTTTTATTGGCCGCAGATGAAGGCGGATATCGCGAAATATGTTTGAAAATGTAAGATATGTCAACAGGTGAAGCCTGATAACACACAGCCAGCTGGGGGGTTTGTTGAGAGGTCCAAGGCAATCGAGCCTTGGGAAATGATATGTGTTGTTCTGGTAGGGACCATGGTGAAGTCGACACAGGGCTACCAGTATATTTTAACGGTCGTGGATTACTTTTCGAAGTTTTCGCTGTTGTTTCCCTTACGGACTGCCACGGCGAAGGGCGTCTGTAAAATCTTAGAGTATCAGGTGTTTCTTTTGTTTGGTGTCCCGCGGTCGGTGGTCTACGACAATGGACCCCAGTTCAGACGTCGCGAGCTGGGGGTCTCTGCGGTGCGTATGGTACCCAAATCCGGTACACCGCCCACTATCACCCGCGGGCTAATCCGGCCGAAAGGATAACCCAGATAATTAACACAACGCTTAGGGCTTACGTAGCGGATAACCAAAGGAGTTGGGACCAGCAATTAGCAAAGGTAGCGTGCTGTATTAGAACGGCGCAGCATGGAGTGTTAGGAGCCACGCCATACTTTGTAAATTTTGGTAGGAAAATGGCGTTGGAAGGCAGTAGGGGATATATCGAGTCATTAGGAGAGCAGGAGAGAATTAATTGTGAAGAGAGAGCAAAGAGACTCGAAGAGATTAGGTCTAGCGTTAGAGTGGGTTTAGAAGAGGCCAGTGCCAAGTTAGCAAGAAATTATAACCTTAGGAGAAGAGATGTGCAATATATGCCAGGAGAGTTTGTTTGGAGGAAATGTTTAGTATTATCTGATGCAGCAAATTACTACGCGGCGAAGTTAGCGCCGAAATATATAGGACCTTTTATAGTGAAGAGGAAGTTGTCGCCATGGACTTATGTCCTGGTAGACGAGTCAGGCAAAGATAAAGGGACATGAAACATGAAGGAGCTAAGACCATATAGGGCAATTGGGAGATAGGTATTTCACAAAAGAAAGCAAGCTTTCTTTTTAAGGAGGAAGGGGTGGGGTTGTCGCGTACTGGCCACAACAAAATAAACATTTGTTTCCCTTCGTTCCATTTACCTATTTGCTTTCACTCCAGCCGATAGGAGCGAAGTCTGCCGACACTCAAGTGTACATATGTATGTACTTACCTAAATAGATAGCAGAATAAGCTCAAGTTGCGCGAAATAGTTGTTTGTCGGTGGAGCGCCACCGTAAAGTGGAAAAGTCTCCATTAGGGCACTCCGCCACCGGTGCGTAGGTTGCGGCCTGGCTCCCGACTGCGTTCGGGGCAGTTCTAGGCGAGTTTTGAGAATGGCAACATCCTTATTGCGAGCGCGAGTGCTTTTGTACATAGTAGCCCGGTGAAATTAGGTAAATTTGTGTAGTGCGAAGTGCTTTGTCATTAATAAAAGTTCAGTAAGTGCCAGGCGAGGCACTTAGATTGCAGTAGCAGCAGCGATTAGTTTCGAGGAGCAGCGCCATTCGAGACGTGGTGAAGTCGGCACCGGATTTGGGAGCCATATTCCCGAGGAGCACCCCTGCGGTCGGAACGCCCACCGACCGCCGATAAGTATNTCGGCAGACTTCCTCTTATTGTGTTTCCCTGTCGGATCTCTTTAGCATCCTGCACCCTGAGCCCAGTCATACAAGCAGGTTAAAGATATCCCCGGCAGTACGGGCGGTATTGTGAGTGGGCTCGTAAAGTTTTGTTTTGTTTCGATTCCTTGGTCGTAAGTCTTGTGTCTTGTTTTCGACCCACCCTAGTGTTGGTCGCTTCATATTTATTGTGTGTGATAACTAGTGCATTTTATTTAGTTTGATTTGTCTGTATACTGTCTTGTTGTTCCCCCTGCCAGCAACCCCGCCGTCTCCACTGATCCAGCCGGTTGCTTGGTTTTTTTTGTCATCTCCCTTTTGTGCGTATATTTGTTTACCTAGTTTGGCCCGGCGTGTTGTTGTTGCGCACGGTAAGTGCATTTATTTGGGACATTAGGTAGGTCGGCTTTTGTAAACAAAAGGTTAGGTGACAAGGTAATTAATTAAAATGAAAATGGCGAGTCCAAAATGTGTATAAGAATATTTAATATTTTTGCTTAAGGGTTCGAGCACTCCGTGAGAATGGACAATGGGTGCTGACCATTTTGAGCAACCATGGAATTTCCCAAATTGCTGTGGGGCATTAGATGGAAAGCACACAGCGATTAAAGTGCCTGATAACTGTGGTACCACCTGTGAGGTGGTACAAGAGCTACCATTTGCCACGGCGCCTACCCAATTTTCTAAACTTAAATACATAACCGATGCTCAGCTTGCTTGACGCATCAACACACTATGCTCAACAATCCCGCTTGATGCATCACCACTCCTCCGGAGTGGTTTTAAACAGCAAAAGCCAAAGCCGCTACAAGCTGTTGGGGCTCTGTATGACTTTCAGCATACAGAGGTGGTACAAGAGCTACCATTGGCCACAGCGCCTACCCAATTTTTGAACTTGAATCAATAGCCAGTGCTCAACACTCCCGCTTGACGCACACCCCCAAAAACTCTTACAGAGTTTAAGCGGCAAAGCCACAGCGCTACAAGCCGTAGGGACTCTGCATGACTTAAAACCATGCAGAGGTGGTAACTGACGGTTATCATTGGCTCCGACGCGTACCCAAAACATTTTTGCCTTAATACATTTTTATGCAAATAAATTCATCCTGGTCTTGCCCTCACACTGAGTTAATCACCCTGTATTAATTTGAAGTTAATAAAAACAGTATTCGATAAAATAATCAGCGTTTAACTTTCTAAGTGCGCACTTACACTCCGCATGGCTTGGGTTCAATCCCTGGTCAAAGCAACATCGCAAAACTATAGAAAAAAGGTTTTTTCTTAACAGCGGTCGCCCCTCGGCAGTCATTGGCAAACCTCCGATTGTATTTCAGCCATGAAAAACAGCTTCTCATAAAAATACAATCGCCGTTGGGAGTCGGCGTAAAACTGCAGGTCCCTCCTCTTTGTGTGACAACATCAAGGCGCACGCCACAATTTGGATTATTAAATATATAAATTAAATTAAATAAATAAAACAAATGAAAATTTGTTCGCAATCGCCCCAACCAATCGCAGTTATAGGCTTGTAGCACGCTACTCTCACCACTCGGCTAGTGCGGACGCCAAACTCGCCTGCTTTGTTTGCTTATTTCTACAAAAGACAACAGCTCGCCGTTTTTATACCCGAGCGCACTTGTGCACAAGGGTATTATAACTTTGTTCACATAACGGTTGTTTGTAACAGGCAAAACGAATCGAGATAGATATAGACAAATGTATACATAAATGATCAGAATGAAAAGAGAAATCGATTAAGCGGTGACTGTCTGTCCGTCCGTCCGTCCGTCCGTCCGTCCGTCCATCCGTCCGTCCGTCCGTCCGTCTGTGCACTGTGATAACTCGAGTATAAATTGAGATATCTTAACGAAACTTGGTACGTGGACTTCTTTTGGGCGTAGGACGGATGGTATTGAAAATGGGCGAAATCGGACAATAACCACGCCTACCTCCCATATAACGGTAATTTTCAGAAATACGAAAACTGCGATATTTTAGTAACTACTGAAGATAATTCACTCAAAATTGATATTTACAATGAGTTTTAGACGAAAAATAAGAATGGTAAAAAATTTTGGCAAATGGGCGTAGCCACGCCTACTTATGGTTACATGTGTATATCTTGGTAACCGCTGCACCAATTTCTTCCAAACTTGGCACAGTTGTTGGCCTT
>NW_016162239.1:30864-34008 GCF_001687245.7 Rhagoletis zephyria | reverse complement strand
GACTAAAATTACGACCGCTTTTTATATAACGGTATATTTCAGAAATGCTTGAAACTGCAATATTTCGAAATTTAAGGACGCTAATTTACTTAAAATTTATACACCCCGGCTTATCGTGTAGCGGTAGCTTTCGGAAAGGTGGAAAACATATATTTAATAATTGCGCCGGGTATTTAATTTTCGGCTCCGCCCGAACTTAGACTTTCTTACTTGTTTACCAGTGTTTTCATCGAAAATTTGCCTGATCCGATTTAATTCCCAAAAATTTCGTGCATTTGTTCGGCTGCTTATGCACATTTTAAAGAGGAACATGCATGAGTTAAAGCAAAAAAAGGCTGTTTATGCAAATAAGCGAGCCCGTGTGTCAACCGTCTATGAGTCTTTTTTACTAATTTAATTTTCAGGCAAAATTATTTTTTATTTAGTTAGAGATAGGGCCCATTTTGAAAGCATCATTGTAAGCTATTGAACGTGCTATTGACTCATAGTTAAAATTTATATTATTTTTAACTCAAATCCTTTTCTTCTTCTTCTTATTTGGCGCTGTAACCCCCTAAGCGATTTTGGCCGAGTTTAACAAAGCGCGCCAGTCGTTTATCTTCTGTGCAAACTGACGCCAATTGGAAATGTCAAGCGAAACCAAGTCCTTCTCCACCTGGTCTTTCCATCGCAGTGGGGGCCTCCCTCTTCCTCTGCTACCACCAGTGGGTTCCGAGTTGAATACTTTCAGAGCTGGAGGTTCGGTGCCCAATCGAACGACATGGCCAAGCCAGCCAGGCCGCTGTGTTACTCAAATAGGCTCAGAAAATAAAAAATACGTATAAAAATAAAAAAACGCGAGAATTATATTATTTAAAAAAGGAACAAGGCCAAAGGAAGCGAAACAAAAATATAAAAGAAGAAGATGTTCTGATTAGATAATCAAAATCTATTGGAATTATTTCAAGTATTTTTCTATACTATTATTATCTTTCAAAATGCACTCTCGAATGGTGCTATAAGACTTTTCCTTCAAAAGTTACGTCCACTTTAACCGTCTTGTCCTCGAATGTAACATCGCCAAACCAAGCATATGCTTTTTTCCAATGGCCATAGTTTCTGAAGGAAAACTCGTAAAGCAACTCTCTAAGGCGCATTTTGAATGCCAAGAATAATACTAAATGTCATAGAGCAAACAAAAGTGGCCATTAAAGCCTTTTTTGTGTACTTAACGCCGGAAAACCTCAATATCTTGGCACAGTTGTAAGCTCCAGTTCGAGTTCTAAGCAGAAAATTACTTCTCAATTCTTCATATTTATTATGTTCTTAATTTCTTTGGATTACATGTCAAATTGCAAGTCTGCTTAATTCATGCTACTTATTGCATAAAACAGGCTACAAGCTATTTTTTGAAAATACTGACCTCAAATTTAATTTTATCAGTTCAATAAATACGTAGCTCTTGAGTTCTATCCTTAAGCTAAGAAAGGCTGACTTCCAAAACGTATCAATACATTTTTTGGAAACTGTTATACTGCGGTATTCAAACTGTTTGTATATGCAGAGTTGCGACACATTGCAACCATATACATTGCATATTTTAAATACTCAATATAGCAATGAACAATTTTTCTGAATTTTCCATTTTTAAAACACCAATGGTAACCAATAACAAACGAAGCATCAACTTTGTTTCTGATGCGCTGATTGCGCTAGCGATGCGTTTCGATAAATTTTCGGATGCGTTTTTGGAAAAGTATACATCGTCAACATTTGGTAGTTCGGCGTTATGGAACATCATACTTTGTACGTATGCAAAGCAATTGACGTTTTGGAAGTCAGCCAAACTGTGTACCAACTTTTGAAAACATCATATAAGGAAAGCAGCGTTTTTCGATAATATAAAGCAGATGTTGAAAGAAGAAAAACTATCCGAAAGTTGTATTCTAGCGAGTTTCAGCGGGTTTTGAAAAGCAACAGAAACAGTCCGCGTTGTGGGCCATATCATCATTTTCTTTAATTTATAGAGTCGGAAAGAATCAGCACGATTCGTAATATGTTTATAATGAAGGCCTATAACGAAGGAGCAATTACATTGTAAAAAAAAATAATAACAAGTTGTGGTTCTGATATTTCGGGCCCGGGGGGATTCACCCCTTGCCCTCTCCCTCTCGACGGGCCAGCGTACATTAGACTGCATCACTCCCCATACAAAAAAAAAAACCGGTACTGTGTTTCCATTGGGATTACAAAATCTATTATATTTTAAGAAGTCCACCAAAATATTTCGGAAAAATATTGAGATTTACGTGAGCTGGACCGATTTGAAAATACCTCCAAAAATAGAGTTTTTTATGAATAAAAATAGTTTCTTAAAGATTTTTTTGAAAAAATACCCTCAAATGACAAAACGTTTTAAGCTGAAAAAATTTTAATAAAAATATTTAAAAAAAATTAAAATAATTTTGAAATTCTTGAAGAACTTAAGCCCCAAAACGTATGTGAAGTACAAAAAATTCTAAAAAAAATAAATAATGACCTTGGCTTGATTATCTTAACATTTGCTGCAACTGCCAACAAAAATTAATATCGGCTACCTAAAAACAACAGTGCGCCCATATATCCCACCACCAATGCGGTGCAAAAATTGTCTTATGTTCAACCATTTCGGTAAATTTTGTAAAAGTCCAAACTCATGCCCTAACTGTGCAAGCAATTACCATATTAACGACGAAAACAATGAGACATGTAACAATCCTACTAAATGCATCTATTGTCATGCAAACGGGCTGACATGTACTAATCACACCACACTCGACAAAACATGTCCCATATTTGTACGCGAGAAAGAAATCCAGACAATTAAAATCACCTCACAAGTCGACAACAAAACTGCTCGGGCTATATACAAAGAACGGCACCCGCACAACAACTATACATTTGCATCAGTCACCAATCGACATACTTCTAAACAAACAACACGAAACGCACAATCGAGTCATCAAAACTCACCTCACTTTAATCACCCACTCACAGTGCAGACAACAACAACACCAAAAAAGCCAACCACACCAACTAACCAGTGTTGCCAGAACTTTTTGGACGAACCGGCTGAATTGGCAAATAAAACCGGCTAAAAACGGCTAAAATATTTCAACTAAATTT
>NW_016162239.1:23817-28826 GCF_001687245.7 Rhagoletis zephyria | reverse complement strand
ATTTCTAACAGATTTTGGGTCGCTTAGTCAAAAATAGAAACATATATACATATTTGAAATTTAAGAAAACAAGGCGAATAGCAAAATCGGCTAAAAACGGCTATTTTTTTCTGCAAAACGGCTAACAAATCGGCTGCCGGCTAAATCGAAATTTCTCCGGCTGTTTGCTATCGCAACCGGCTAAATCTAGCCGGAAAACGTCTAAAATGGCAACACTGCAACTAACACTACTTCTCTCACTCAAAATAACACGGGAAGAGAAATCATGCACTACTCAGACGTAATGAGTGAATCTGAGACAGATGACAGCTTTGCATCCACATCCACATCAACAAAGAAGATAAAAATACTTCCAAAAAGCACATTGAAATGATTACAAACACAGATAAGAAAGCTTAACAAAAAGAAGTAACCCAACTAACATACCAGATAATCACAACATCTAATTACTCTTATAATTTTAAACCTTATATACTTTATTGATATATGACACCTTCACTAAAAATCGTACAATGAAACATACGAGGATACCAAAATAACTACAACGAACTACAGATATTACCTACACAAATCAAACCACACGTAATTACCCTGCAAGAGACACACATTCAAAACTCGAGACCAATGCCGACCCCTATTAATTACAATATTTACACATCCGCCAACTCCTCCAACTCATATGGAGGATCTGCTACCCTTATACATAAATCCATACAGCATAAACTAATTAACCATACCACTAACTTTTGTGATGTAGTTAGTATCCCTGCAGTGAAAAATTATCAATTGTTAAAACTAACCAACTTATAGTTAGCTTTTTGGCGAGATTTCGATTAATACCTCACTTTTAATTAGCTATGACAAAACCAACTTAAAGTGAATTGTAAAGTCGTGCAGGAGTCATGCAGACGCAATCGGGAGTTGGTTTTCTTTACAAGTTTCTATTAAATATCCTCATACAAAAATTACTTTCAATACACTTTTTTTCTGAACTTCGCAGATTCTTTTTCATATTCAGGACAAATAAAAGGAAGATCGAAATTTTATACTATCATTTTGAAGTTATGTCTGACGGTGTTCGAATATGGGGCCACCCAGAGCAGAATATGTAAACAAATATGAAATGTAATAAAATAAAGTAAATAAATAAGTAAATAAAAAAGTAAAAAAACAAAAAAATATTTTGTTTTTCTTATTGATATTTTATGTCCAAAAGTAGTTAGTTACAAGTTAGTTGACATGTAATGCAGAGGTATCCAGGTCTGACTTTTTTGCGGCCATCGCCCCACAAAAGTAGTTAGCTTTTTTCGAACAAAATACACAGTTAATAGTTAGCACTAGTGTTCGCGTAAACAGACTAAAGTTAGGTATAAGCTAACGTCACTCCCTGCAGGGATACAAATACATTCCGTACTCAAATTTACAGTCAGTTCCATCTACCTCTCACCAAACACAAACTTCAGTACTAAAAACCTTCAGGTCATATTTGATAACTCTCAACAACCTCTTTTAATCACTGCCGATTTTAATAGCTGACACCCAAACTGGGGATCCCCCAAAAGCAACAGCAGAGGCAATAAACTCTTTAAATTTGTTTGCCAATCAGGGCTAATCCTATTGAACGATGGTTCACCAACCCACTTTACAACACTCCATACATTTACTCATGTCGATTTAACCACAGCTTCCCCCGCCATAGCCGTACGAAGTAATTGGAAAGTGGAATCCTGCCTATTCGGCAGCGATCAGTTCCCAATAACCACATCCATATTTAACAACCAATCGAACACAGCAACAGTTAACAGACCCCGGTTTAACCTTAATAAAGCAAATTGGGAAAAATTTAACACCTTAGTGAATACCTTATGTCAATCTAAAGCACACAGCAATAATATAAACAAAGAAGCGGCCACCCTTAATAAAGTCATTATCCAAAGCGCAAACGAAACTATTCCTCAAACAAACTACAACATGAAAAAGTGTACTCCGTGGTGGAACAAGGAACTCGAAAAATTAAAAAAAAAAATAGAAACCGGCTTTGGAACAAATTAACAAAGCCCATAACAACTGAAAACATAATAAACAACAAAAGAGCGAACGCTCTATTTAAGAGAGAAATGATCCAAAACCAAGGCAATGTATAAATTTACGAGTAACATTCACCCCCATACACCTACTGGACAGTTATGGCACACTATCCGTCATATATGCGGCTTAAAACCACACCTCCCAATACACAGTATAAGTCTACAAGACCCAATCCAAACTACAACAGCATATAAACTAGCAATAGCCAACTCCTTTGGAAAATACTGGTCAAACGAAGCTAACGACAACAACTTTTCACTATCATTTTTAGACGATAAAAACAACTCCTTAACATCGATCAACAACTTTAACCCAAGTAAAACTGCACTTCAAATAGAAACCGATATAACTTTAATAGAACTCTCGATAGCCTTGTCTAAATTAAAGGGTCACACCCTAGGCGCCGATAGAATTTCCTACCCCATGATAAAAAATTCACCACCGGCCTTGAAAACCCGTTTACTTCGCCTTTACGACAATATTTTGAACAATCAAATTCCTCAGATGTACAAAAACAGCCTCGTCAGCCCTATACACAAACCCAACCAAGACAAATCCTCTATTAAATCCTACCGACCCATATCTTTAAATCTTGTCTGCGCCAAATTATTGGACAAAGTAGTAGCTAACCGGTTATGGTGGCTTGTTTCCTGCAACAAACTACTACATAGCCATCAAATCGGTTTTAGAAAGGGTAAATCAGTGTCTGATTATCTAGTATATCTAGACCATTAGATCACGTACTCCCTGGCCCAAAACAAACACTTGTCAATTATCTCACTCGACTTTGGCAAAGCCTATGATAAAATCGGAGTACACACTGTTCTGGACCAGCTTATGTCATGGAAAATAGGCCCTAAAATATTCAATTATATCAAAAAATTTATGACAAACAGAAAAATTAAAGTAAGAATAGATTCTCAACTCTCCGAAACATATCCACTCCAAAATGGGATTCCCCAAGCGTCCCCAATTTCAGTCATCCTATTTCTCATTGCATACAACAAACTCAGCAACGTAATATCATTACATAAAGAAATAGACTTTCTCGCCTACGCAGACGATTTCGCTCTCATAAAAAAATGAATAAACAAAACAGCACAAATATAAATCTCAACGACATTCACAATTATATTTTAAACAGGTGCAATTACTCAGGCGCAAGCCTCTCAACAGAAAAATGTTAACACATACACATATGCAGGAAAAAACACTGTCACCCAAACATTACATGCACCAATTTTACAATAAATACTACCGAAAACTTAAAAATATTAGGTATCGAATTTAATAATAGATATAGATGGGAAGCCCATATTTCAAAAGTTCTCAACTCACTAAACAAACGTTTGAACATAATAAAATGCCTTTCAAGCCTAAAACTCAATGCTAACACTATATCAATCATTGCTGCTCCCAAATCTTTAATCGTATCAAAAATCTATTATGGATTATACCTTTTCGGCTAAGCACCTAAATCAAGTATTAACAAACTCAACTCGCTACTAAACTCTGCTATACGTACTGCCCTAGGTGCATTTCGCACTACACCAATCAGCAATATGACGTTTGAAACAGGCATAGCCCAAATGAGAGAGATGGCCACAACAAAACTGTGCAAAAACCTTATCGTTAATGACCAGTCAGCCCTGTCCAAACTAACACACAAACTAACGACTTCTAAAAGAAAACACAAAAATCTATCCACACTCAATCGTGTAATGAAAAAAGCCCAAGAAATAGACATTCCGGTCAATAATAAACCCAAGACCATCATCCGACTCCCTGAATGGCAACTACCTTTCAAGTCTATAGATACATCACTCCACCAATGGAAAAAAGACAACACCCCTACAACAACAGTTAAAAAACTATTCTCAGAAATAACCAATAAACTTATAAATAAAAAAATCAAATTAATCTTCACAGACGGTTCAAAAAGCGCAAACCAAACAAACTTCAGCGTTATACACGACGATAAAATATTAATAACCAAAGTTCTACCTTCTTACAGTACCAATTTTGCTGCAGAAATCATAGCTATTTTCGAAGCAGTACAATATGCTAGCCAAACGCCAGGAAAGTTTGCAATATGTTCCGATTCCCTAGCCTCATTAGAAATGGTAAAAAACATAAACAATAACCACTATTATGCAGACTACATTCGAAACTGCTTAATAAAATACAAGAACAAAATCTAACTCGTATGGATACCAGGACACGCGAACAGCAATGGCAACGAACTGGCAGGTTTGGCAGCAAACGAAGCACAAAACTGCCCCCTAACAATGTCCCTAAACCTCCTCAACACAGATATAATAAGCCACATAAGAAAAAAATTTTAAATCAACAATACTCTACGTACGAACAAACAAAAAGCTGGTATAAATTTGCTAACCCAATGAAACATACAATCATTGAACGCGCATTTGCGCATAATACCGACATAGCTAGAAGGGAAATAACTAAAATAATTAGACTACGACTCGGACACACAAGACCAGACTTTTGCCCGTATGGGCTTTTTTGCCCGTATGGGCAAGCGAGCCCATTTCGCGGGCTGGATCAGGGGAAAATCATGGGCAAACGGGAAGGGGGCAACAAATCTTACTAATCCACGTATAGCAATGAGAGCCACTGCACACGCATTCTGGAGTAAAAAGGCTCACTCTCCCAAACGTACGCCACATACACTCCTCGTCATTTGAATAGCTCAACTTTTTAATCTTTATTATTTACACTTTTAATTTTTTTTATTTAATATTCATTACATCCGATTTTAAAACTTTATACAGAGTTAAAAAAATTTCAACAAAGGGGTACAATAAAGTGCAAGTTTCAAGTGTCTGTAAAATAGCGGTGATTTTTGACAGTTTTTTTGGTGATAGTGCTGCGCATTTTCTCTCATACAAAGTATGCTC
>NW_016162239.1:7411-21007 GCF_001687245.7 Rhagoletis zephyria | reverse complement strand
ATTCGTAGTAGATGTGCATTTCTTATCTTTATAAAAAACAATTCATTTCTCCTCGTATCCTTGTACAAATAAGGAGCTAAAGCGGCCTTATAAGGGTCGATATCTGTAGACTGGAAAATCGACCAGCTAGTGGTTGAGATGTCATTTACACGGGTCGATTTTGGTTGAACGACAAAAATCTACTAGAAAACCGACCCGTGTAAAGGCGCCTTAATCCAGCGAGCAATTATCATTAAAGTTAAAATGCCTTGGTTAAAATTAATAAAAAGTTATTTCATTCTTTCTTTACCGGGACAATTGTTACATCGGTGGGCAACGACGGAATTACAGAACTTTAGACAGAGCAATATTTTTCGATCGGGTTCAAATCGGGCGATTGTGAGGGCCTATTCACGAATTCAAGTGTATTTGCAAAGTTGCTGTAGCTCACCAATGTAACAATCGTGTCTATAAAAAGGTAAAATATAACTTTTAGTTTGCTATTAAAAACCCCACCTCCTTTCTATTTGAAGAGTAAAAACCCCACCTCCTTTCTATTTGAAGAGTAAATTTGTTGATGCAACAAAACGGAGCAGATTTTCGGTTGAGCGAAGTAGAGGCCTAGGTTTCAAATTTTTTTGACAAAACGGAACAAATCTAGTCCTATCGGAGCGAGGTCCGAACGATGGCTTATTGTGTATATAAGGACAATGTATGCACTTTGTTTGGTACACAAAGTCAGTATTACCGCAGCCGTACTGCGATAAACATGATGTCGGTGGGATATAAATAATTTTTTCGCAACTTTTTATACCCTTCCTCCCGTAAACTGTTTTTCCCTTTCTCCAGCCAGGGCAAAAAGTGCCCATGCTGTCCTAGATGACTGCGCACAGTTTATAAATCACAGAAAATCACTAAACAACACAAAACCTACAGATCTACTCTTGAACGACTCAACAGACAACATTATTAAACTTATAAGCTATTTAAAACATTGTAATATCTTAAATGAAATTTAACTAATATATGACAGACACAATACACATATATAGCATATAACTATCACTTAAACTATCTTAAGGCCACAGTAGCCATAGCTATAAGCTCATTGTATTTTATAGTTAACTGTAAATACAATTGTCAATAATAATAACTCTCTAAGGCGCATTTTGAATGGCAAGAATAATACTAAATGTCATAGAGCAAACAAAAGTGGCCATTAAAGCCTTTTTTCGTGTACTTAACCCCGGAAAACCTCAATATCTTGGCACAGTTGTAAACTCCAGTTCGAGTTCTAAGCAGAAAATTACTTCTCAATTCTTCATAATTATTATGTTCTTAATTTCTTTGGATTACATGTCAAATCGCAAGACTGCTTATTTCTTGCTATTTGTTGCATACAACAGACTACAAGCTATTTTTTGAAAATATTGACCTCAAAATTAATTATCAGTTCAATAAATACGTAGCTCTTGAGTTCCATCCTTAAGCTAAGAAACTGTGTAACAATATAAAGCAGATGTTGACAGAAGAAGAAATATCCGAAAGTTGTATTCTAGCGAGTTTCAGCGGGTTTTGAAAAGCAACAGTGCACTGAGGGAAATAATGCATAGTAAAAATGAATACTTTATATTTGATTATCGTTTAAAAATGTTCGTATTTAAAAATATTTAGGGTGCTCACAGTTCGATATTATCTACTGTGTTAATTTTGCCACCTAGTAACTTTAAAACATTTTACCATGAGGTAACTTTGTTTGTTGTTGGTTCCCATTCTAATTAGAGATAACACTTTTGGGCAAAATTACTCGACTTTGTCTCATGTTTATGTTTTGTGTTAAACTGGCATCTATAGCTGCTTGTACATACATACATGAATTTCGCTTTCGGCGCAGCGCTGCCGAAGCTGGCAAAGGTTCTTTTTTTTATTTTTGCGCTGTGCTAGCTGAGTATAAAAAAGAGAAGAGAGAATAGAGAAATATGTATGTGGTTTGTTGATGCTCTCTAAACACAAACGCGTGAAAGGCAAACAGTCTAGCAATACGTGGTATTGTTGATCAACTTAATACTTTATTTAAACATAAGGGTTGCTCACAGTTCGAGTGCGTTATCTTGTTAAAGTTGCCACCTTTTAACTTTAGAAGTAAACTGTGAATACCCTAAATATTTTCATACAAAATTTATTACGCACGTATTTGACTGTTCACATCTGAGTATTTATATGTATGTTAGTGTACATATCAGTGTTGCCAAACATGGGCTTTTCCTACCAAAACTGGTAGGTTTTTTTCCATTTGGTAGGTTGGTAGGCTAGATTGGATTTTGGTAGGTTCAGCGACAATAATAGTTATTTGAGAAAAATATAAAATATGTATCTCCAAACATTTTAACAACCTTGTTTACATGACTATTTCACAGGTGGAGTCCACCAATGTTCACCTGACAGAAACTTCATTGTGAGACTTGAGGAATATCACCAAAACTAACCTATTGGTCTTTTAATATGGTTGTAGGACCCATTGTCACACATACAGCACTGGCCTGGTGACCAAAAGCTACGCAAGTAAAGGCGTGTGCCACCTTTAGCAAGCTGCACCGACTGGTCCGCGTGGCTAGTACAGGAGCTATGGGCACCAGTCCAACGGATGCCCTTGGTGTCATTACAGGCATTCCTCCTTTGTCTATTCTGTTTGAAAAAAGGGACTGCTGTAAAGTGATAATAACTATGATTGACGAAAGGTCCCAAGTATGATATTCCGACGGATCAGACGAGAGTCTACTGGGGCAGGCGTATTTGGATCAACATTTCAGAAAGTCTGCGAATTACACATACTCAACTATATTCCAGGGGAAAGTATTCGCAAGCGAAGTTTGTGTAGAAGGACAAATGGGGCCAAATTAAATATTATGTCGGATAGTCAGGCAGGTTAAAGGCCTTAGACTCTTATAAATGATTGATTTGGTAGGAAGTTTTGGTAGGAAAAAAAATGTGTCCGTGGCAACACTGGTCTCGACGCCNACTCCAGTTCGAGTTCTAAGCAGAAAATTACTTCTCAATTCTTCATAATTATTATGTTTTTAATTTCTTTGGATTACATGTCAAATCGCAAGACTGCTTATTTCTTGCTATTTGTTGCATACAACAGACTACAAGCTATTTTTTGAAAATATTGACCTCAAAATTAATTATCAGTTCAATAAATACGTAGCTCTTGAGTTCCATCCTTAAGCTAAGAAACTGTGTAACAATATAAAGCAGATGTTGACAGAAGAAGAAATATCCGAAAGTTGTATTCTAGCGAGTTTCAGCGGGTTTTGAAAAGCAACAGTGCACTGAGGGAAATAATGCATAGTAAAAATGAATACTTTATATTTGATTATCGTTTAAAAATGTTCGTATTTAAAAATATTTAGGGTGCTCACAGTTCGATATTATCTACTGTGTTAATTTTGCCACCTAGTAACTTTAAAACATTTTACCATGAGGTAACTTTGTTTGTTGTTGGTTCCCATTCTAATTAGAGATAACACTTTTGGGCAAAATTACTCGACTTTGTCTCATGTTTATGTTTTGTGTTAAACTGGCATCTATAGCTGCTTGTACATACATACATGAATTTCGCTTTCGGCGCAGCGCTGCCGAAGCTGGCAAAGGTTCTTTTTTTTATTTTTGCGCTGTGCTAGCTGAGTATAAAAAAGAGAAGAGAGAATAGAGAAATATGTATGTGGTTTGTTGATGCTCTCTAAACACAAACGCGTGAAAGGCAAACAGTCTAGCAATACGTGGTATTGTTGATCAACTTAATACTTTATTTAAACATAAGGGTTGCTCACAGTTCGAGTGCGTTATCTTGTTAAAGTTGCCACCTTTTAACTTTAGAAGTAAACTGTGAATACCCTAAATATTTTCATACAAAATTTATTACGCACGTATTTGACTGTTCACATCTGAGTATTTATATGTATGTTAGTGTACATATCAGTGTTGCCAAACATGGGCTTTTCCTACCAAAACTGGTAGGTTTTTTTCCATTTGGTAGGTTGGTAGGCTAGATTGGATTTTGGTAGGTTCAGCGACAATAATAGTTATTTGAGAAAAATATAAAATATGTATCTCCAAACATTTTAACAACCTTGTTTACATGACTATTTCACAGGTGGAGTCCACCAATGTTCACCTGACAGAAACTTCATTGTGAGACTTGAGGAATATCACCAAAACTAACCTATTGGTCTTTTAATATGGTTGTAGGACCCATTGTCACACATACAGCACTGGCCTGGTGACCAAAAGCTACGCAAGTAAAGGCGTGTGCCACCTTTAGCAAGCTGCACCGACTGGTCCGCGTGGCTAGTACAGGAGCTATGGGCACCAGTCCAACGGATGCCCTTGGTGTCATTACAGGCATTCCTCCTTTGTCTATTCTGTTTGAAAAAAGGGACTGCTGTAAAGTGATAATAACTATGATTGACGAAAGGTCCCAAGTATGATATTCCGACGGATCAGACGAGAGTCTACTGGGGCAGGCGTATTTGGATCAACATTTCAGAAAGTCTGCGAATTACACATACTCAACTATATTCCAGGGGAAAGTATTCGCAAGCGAAGTTTGTGTAGAAGGACAAATGGGGCCAAATTAAATATTATGTCGGATAGTCAGGCAGGTTAAAGGCCTTAGACTCTTATAAATGATTGATTTGGTAGGAAGTTTTGGTAGGAAAAAAAATGTGTCCGTGGCAACACTGGTGCATATGAACCCTAAGCATGCAGAGCGGCGCTCTGAGAGAGAGAAGGGGACAACACACACATACATACATAGTACATACATGTCTATCCGTACAAATCGCGTGCTGTGGTGTGTAACGACTTTCTCCAAAAGGCCCGCTNTATTTGTTGCATACAACAGACTACAAGCTATTTTTTGAAAATATTGACCTCAAAATTAATTATCAGTTCAATAAATACGTAGCTCTTGAGTTCCATCCTTAAGCTAAGAAACTGTGTAACAATATAAAGCAGATGTTGACAGAAGAAGAAATATCCGAAAGTTGTATTCTAGCGAGTTTCAGCGGGTTTTGAAAAGCAACAGTGCACTGAGGGAAATAATGCATAGTAAAAATGAATACTTTATATTTGATTATCGTTTAAAAATGTTCGTATTTAAAAATATTTAGGGTGCTCACAGTTCGATATTATCTACTGTGTTAATTTTGCCACCTAGTAACTTTAAAACATTTTACCATGAGGTAACTTTGTTTGTTGTTGGTTCCCATTCTAATTAGAGATAACACTTTTGGGCAAAATTACTCGACTTTGTCTCATGTTTATGTTTTGTGTTAAACTGGCATCTATAGCTGCTTGTACATACATACATGAATTTCGCTTTCGGCGCAGCGCTGCCGAAGCTGGCAAAGGTTCTTTTTTTTATTTTTGCGCTGTGCTAGCTGAGTATAAAAAAGAGAAGAGAGAATAGAGAAATATGTATGTGGTTTGTTGATGCTCTCTAAACACAAACGCGTGAAAGGCAAACAGTCTAGCAATACGTGGTATTGTTGATCAACTTAATACTTTATTTAAACATAAGGGTTGCTCACAGTTCGAGTGCGTTATCTTGTTAAAGTTGCCACCTTTTAACTTTAGAAGTAAACTGTGAATACCCTAAATATTTTCATACAAAATTTATTACGCACGTATTTGACTGTTCACATCTGAGTATTTATATGTATGTTAGTGTACATATCAGTGTTGCCAAACATGGGCTTTTCCTACCAAAACTGGTAGGTTTTTTTCCATTTGGTAGGTTGGTAGGCTAGATTGGATTTTGGTAGGTTCAGCGACAATAATAGTTATTTGAGAAAAATATAAAATATGTATCTCCAAACATTTTAACAACCTTGTTTACATGACTATTTCACAGGTGGAGTCCACCAATGTTCACCTGACAGAAACTTCATTGTGAGACTTGAGGAATATCACCAAAACTAACCTATTGGTCTTTTAATATGGTTGTAGGACCCATTGTCACACATACAGCACTGGCCTGGTGACCAAAAGCTACGCAAGTAAAGGCGTGTGCCACCTTTAGCAAGCTGCACCGACTGGTCCGCGTGGCTAGTACAGGAGCTATGGGCACCAGTCCAACGGATGCCCTTGGTGTCATTACAGGCATTCCTCCTTTGTCTATTCTGTTTGAAAAAAGGGACTGCTGTAAAGTGATAATAACTATGATTGACGAAAGGTCCCAAGTATGATATTCCGACGGATCAGACGAGAGTCTACTGGGGCAGGCGTATTTGGATCAACATTTCAGAAAGTCTGCGAATTACACATACTCAACTATATTCCAGGGGAAAGTATTCGCAAGCGAAGTTTGTGTAGAAGGACAAATGGGGCCAAATTAAATATTATGTCGGATAGTCAGGCAGGTTAAAGGCCTTAGACTCTTATAAATGATTGATTTGGTAGGAAGTTTTGGTAGGAAAAAAAATGTGTCCGTGGCAACACTGGTACATATGAACCCTAAGCATGCAGAGCGGCGCTCTGAGAGAGAGAGCGGGGACAACACACACATACATACATAGTACATACATGTCTATCCGTACAAATCGCGTGCTGTGGTGTGTAACGACTTTCTCCAAAAGGCCCGCTTAAAAGATGAGAGGATAAAGCGTAGGTGCATGCACTTCAGCAGTTCTGCATACCTTGCTACGCTACAGCTTAGCTCAGGGCAATGGGCGTGGGCTTGCGTCCGTACATACAGCGAAAGTCTTAAAAAAAAAATATATAAGTATGCAGATATAGAGAGAAATTGAACGTAAAGAAACCGGCCTACGAAACCAAATGAAGCAGCAAAATCAATTAAGGAGGAAAATGTCCAAGAAAACGCAAAAAGAAAAATACCCTACAACCACTCGGAACTGGAGGGGAGAGAAGATGGCATTTCTCCCTCTGCCTTTACCCACCCAACCTGTTAATAGAGATTTCCTTCATTCTATTAACCCAACTAATTTCTTATTTCACCTCACCATGACCTTATCCTACATTTCGTCCACATCATAATTCAAATTACCACAACATCTTCAATTCATGTGATTTAATACAAAAATTCCTCTTAAAGTTAACATAGAAAAATCTCCTTAACCTATAAGTAAATAACTTATTATGCATAAGTATCTTAAATCTATTTCCCTAACATCATTACTATTTAAAAAAAATAAAAAATTAACTTGTCTCGATTCACTTAGCTAATTTAAATGTACACCCATCTATACATGAGTGCATAAAAGAAAATAAACATGCTAATTATGTATGTTCGAACTTACTTGCATATGACGGCAGCATCGATGCGACGGTGGGCCCAGCGACGACGATGAAGTTTGAGAGTTCGATCCAACTTAATTTAGCTTCTAATCGAGCAGGTTCGATTGAGAGTGTGCTCTGCCCTTTACGTATATACAAACATGCGTGAACTTATTTCCTAACTATGAGACTAATCTGGTAAAACTTAATTAAATTTAATTAACTTCACCTATTGCAAAAGTGTAAGTGTAAGATGCTAAGAATTACAAAAAAAAACTATATTATGAAAAAAAAAATTATGAAAAATTAACCGATTATTGTGTTTAATTAGGGCTGACGTAGTTTCAGAAAACTAATACAAATTTGGATTCAATACCAATATTCACATCTACAAACATACATACGCTGAAGTGTATGCAGTTGGTAAAAACCTCATAACTACGTTAACTTATACACAAATGTTATTAATGAAAATTTATTTCATTCTATATAAATTTTCATCCTTAAATTACCAGCCTGAACTTTACAAAACTCTCTGAACCTTAACTTTCTGACCATAAACTTTCTGACCATTAATTTTCTACGTAGAAAGGCGATTGGCGAAACGTTTTAATCACGACCCCGACCGGCAAGCGGTTTCGGGGCCATATAAGGAGTAAAAGATATTTGATAAGACTATTGCAAATACGGTACTCTAAATTCTGTAAACTTCCTTTAACTTTGTTTTTTTTTTTTTTTTTTTTTTTTTGGATTAACGAGAGTATCATATATCTCAACTTAAGGTTGATTTAAGAAAAAAAAAAAAATAAAAATTAGAAGTGCCGATCGGAGCGTCTGGTTCGCCGTCCGGGTATGCAGGCCCATGCAGTTTACCGGATACCGCTCCCTTGAATCGCCAATAAAAAGTACTCGTTCTGAAGGAGTTTGACTGTAGTGGATTAATCTCGGGCGTGATTAATGGCACCATGGACGCCTTCCACGTTCGTAACGATCGACCCAAGTACCGCCCTTCGTGCTGAAATTTCGGTCTTTCGTAAACCAAAGGGCAATATGATTCTTTAACGACTTAGCCTACCTTTCGTAATCATCCGTGACCAATTCTGGAATTGCGCGCTTAGGCAATAATTTCGAATCTTCGCTTGATTATAAGAACTTCACTTAATAGGATTTAATCTTGAAACTCTCTATTCACTTAGCAATAAAACTTTATTCACTCTTTGTAAGACTTATTGCGCTGGCTGATCAAAGTCAAATGGCAGAGACCAGAAAGTGAAAATGCTGACGAGGTATGCCAGTTCTCGTTTTGCCCTTGAACTTTAACAATGTTATGGACAACGGTACATGCCTAGACTATGTACTAGTATACCTAAGTTATGTACTAGTATAACTAAACTATGTACTAGTATTTAGCGAGGATTTAATGCGAGCTGCGTAGGTGCATTGGCATGTATCGGCCGGTTGCAGCTCCCACGAACCGGTTCTTTATGTAGTCACGTCATCCGTCGCCTGACCACACCTATGTACATACACATGTGCATACAAGCTTAGCAGCGTGATAGTGGTATGCGGGAGTTGCTGATATCATCTCATTATCAGCGAAGCGAGCGTAATACATAGCCCTGCGCGTGGTTCGAGACGCGAACATCCCAGTGGTATATTCTCTTGGTACCTTACCCTCACAGGTGTTGATGGATATTCAACATTTGAAAGCTGAGTGCGCAAAGATGCTTGACACAAGTTGTTGATAACCGGAGATGGTCGGGTTCGAATTCCACTGCAGGCAACATGCAAATTAAGTTTTTTTTTTAGTTTTTTCTTGATTATTCACTTCACGGATGCTTTTTCAGTACGAAAGCGATCATTTTAATATGCGCGTAATTGAATTGAATATTTATACATTATACAGTACTTTCGTTGACGTTTATAGTAAAATCAATTACGTTTCTATTTGATTTTCATATTTTTTTCAAGTCTTAGCTGAAAAAATTTTTATAAAAATATTAAAAAAAAAANAGCGATCATTTTAATATGCGCGTAATTGAATTGAATATTTATACATTATACAGTACTTTCGTTGACGTTTATAGTAAAATCAATTACGTTTCTATTTGATTTTCATATTTTTTTCAAGTCTTAGCTGAAAAAATTTTTATAAAAATATTAAAAAAAAAATTTAAAATAATTGTGAAAGGAATCGTAGTAATGAGATTTTTGATGCTGTTTTTTTAACTTCTTTGGTATAAGAAAAACTTGAATAACTGAGCCTAGGCTCTTCCGATTTAGACTTGTGAGGTGTCATTGGAAAGCTATTTTCTCACCCTTTTTAATTCTTTGCTTATAAACCCATTCAAACGATGAAAGAGAAAGGTAGAATGAACGAACGTCATTCAAAANCAAATATTGGTATAAGAAAAACTTGAATAACTGAGCCTAGGCTCTTCCGATTTAGACTTGTGAGGTGTCATTGGAAAGCTATTTTCCCACCCTTTTTAATTCTTTCCTTATAAACCCATTCAAACGATGAAAGAGAAAGGTAGAATGAACGAACGTCATTCAAAATTGAATTAAGATGTGTTGGTATTTGAATAAAAAACTTAGGACGCGGATGACTTTTTTTGGACACAAATAAAAACAGTGGGAAAATACCTTTCAACCGAGATCCCACAAGTTTAAATCATAATCAGTTATTTAAGTTTTTCGTGAATCTATCTTTGAAACAAGTAAAAAAATACCATCGAAAATCTTATTATTACGATTCCGTTAAAAAGATTTTTAAATATTTTTAAGCAGATTTTTTAAGCTTAATCTGTTTTGTCATCTGAGGAGCCTTTTTTTCAAAAAGTGCTTTAAGGAACTATTTTCATTCATAAGAAACTCCATTTTGGAGGTATTTTCAAATCAGTCTAGCTCACGTAAATCTAAATCTTTTTCCGAAATATAATAAGTTTTGTGATTCCGGCGGAAAAACCGCAACTTTTTTAGTGATGCTGTCTAATGTACATATAAAACAATGAAAATTTTCAGCCCCTGAAAAAATATATTTTATTTTACTAAAATTTAATGGGCTATATAACTGCGTCGGCCGCTGTGGTGTAGTGGTAAGCAGTGCGCACTTCCACTCCACAATGCCTGGGTTCAAAACGTGGTCAAAGCAACATCGCAAAAATATAGAAAAAAGGCTTTTTCTTAACAGCGGTCGTCCCTCGGCAGGCAACGGCAAACCTCCGAGTGTATTTCTGCCATGAAAACAGCTTCTCATAAAAATACAATCGCCGTTCGGAGTCGGCGTAAAACTGTAGGTCCCTCCGCTTTGTGTGACAACATCAAGGCGCACGCCACAAATCGGAGGAGAAGCTCGGCCAAACACTAACATATGTGTAAGCGCCAATCTATTATTATTATTATTATTGACTGCGTACCGTGAATTTTTCTTAATTGTTTGGTTTGATGCTTTGAATTATACGATTCTTGTGGAAGTATGAACTACATTTTTATAAAAAATCAACGAAAAATATTTAATATGAAAAAAATTGGGAATATTTTAATAAAATCACGTTGTGAATAACTTCCGTAGTCATTAATATACATGTATGTATAATCTTGCAAAAATAGCAGAATCATATCATTGCACATTAACATATGGGTATTTCCATACGTCGCATACGTGACAGTCGTACGTTTCAATGTGATACAAACAAGGAATGCGATTTGTTTTCTTTAACTTTTTTGGGCCATTGTATAGCACATAATTAGCTCTATATTTAACCGAAATGGTCCTGAAATATAAGAGAGTGTCGTTACGTGACAAAAAATGGAAGTCGATTTTTTTTTCTTACAAAATCGCAAAACTCTGCGAATTGTGGATGGCTATTTTCATGAAACTTATTTTAATATGATTTGGAGCAATTCTAGTTATTTTTAGAGTTTTTTGAATTAATGCAACATGTTTCAATTTTCTTTTACAACCCCAAGTGTGAAACGTCACGTGACGCTGCACACTATTTAGTACCTTGTTATGCTGACCTGGACCACTTTAACAAACTGATATATGTGTAGAACCCAACTCGTCGTAGCCCATTGGCAATATGATTCGGTTGCCGAATGGGCCATGGTCCAAAAGGAGTAGTTGTCTAGGTGGGCACATGTTATGCAGCGTTGGACCAGAGGTAGTCAGGTCCAATGACATCGCAATGTTAATGTAACCATATTTTCTCCATATATTTGAACCATTTTGGTTACTAGTGTTGGTTACAAGGTAGCGTGGTCCTGTACTAGTGTTTAACCTATTCCCACTTTTTGCAGGGTATCTTAAGCAAAAAATTAAAAACTTGCAAGTAAATTAATTTGACTCATATGAATAGGTAATTTGAACGGGGAAAACGTTACTCCAAAATTATCGGGATCGCTTCGAGCTATAAACAAAAATATATATATACATATGTATTAGGCTGGCCATCGAAAATGCTTTTTTTTGGAAATTTTTAGACCGTACCCATTAATTTTATTTGTTTTTAAGAGAAAAATTATTGCCTATTTTTATAGATTTTTTGAAGGCCATTTAGAGGTCGCGACCTGTCGTTTCAGGTCGGAAAATAGGATATTGTAGATTTAAAAGTTTTTGAATGACTATGTTTGATTCGATTTCAAAGATAGAATACAATCTGAGAAGAGGATATATAGGCTTTTAAAATGGTTTATAATAGTCGGACTAGGCTTGTTGGGATTTTTTATCGAGTAAATCAAAAAAATACCCATATTTCTCAAATTTTTTTTTTAATTTTAAACTCCATTATTACTACAATTTAAAAATATGGAGTACTATCTAAAATTAAATCTATTATTGAAAATTTTTGACATCGGACAAAAACCACGGGCTCCACCAACGTAACGGTAATTTCAAAAAACTCAAAGCTAGCTATATTTTTTTTGGAGAAGTAGGTTTTGTCCGATTTTAAAACTATTGAAGACGGCACTTAAGGAGGCTAAGCACAATGCGTATACCCAAATTTGGTCGAGATCGGTAAAGTAGTTTTGAGATAGTTTTGAGATTTAAATTCAGGTACATACACACGTATAAATTCAAGGCCGTATTTAAGAAAAGTCGCCTAAGTTCGACAATTTTTATTCGATGGCAATAAATGAGATATCATTTTATTTGAAACTAGATTTAATTTTAGATAGTACTCCATGTTTTGAAATTGTAGAAATTGTCGATGGTCTAAATTTAAAAAATTAAGAGAAATATGGGTATTTATTTAATTTACCCGATAAAATCGAATAAAAAATAGTAATTCAAAAACTCAAATCTACAAAATCTTATTTTTTGACCTAAATCGATAGGTCGCGACCTCTTTATGACCTTTAAAAAATCTATAAAAATAGGCAACAATATTTCTCATAAAAGCGAATAAAATTAGGTGGTAGGGTCTTGAAATTTCCAAAAAAAGCATTTTCGATGGGCACCCTAATATTTATATATATATATTTTTTGAACACATATATTTTATTGCGGTCTGTTTGTTGTTTTTTTAACATTAAGCAATATTTGAAACATAAATACTAAATAAGAAAATAATCATGTATGGAGTACACCCAGTGGCGCAACCATATTCTATTCGCAGGAATTCAATGTTATTAGAGATCTAATATTGATCGCCTTTCAAGTCGTTGGAATGAGAAGTGAGTGTAGACTAGGGCTGATGATACCCGGGTACCCGGTTACCCGGGTATTACCCGGGTGCCCGGGTAATTCGGGTAATGCCCGGGTGCCCGGGTAATTCGGGGGGCTTTTATTACCCGGGTAGTCGGGTATTACCCGATTTGCCCGGGTACCCGGGTAATATACATATGTTGGTGCCGGTTAAACGAAAAACACCCGGGTAATGCGACATAAAGCTTCTTGTATAATCTTTTTGGTGAGGATAAATATTTTTTCAGTGAGAAAATTTTTTTTTATAATTATTTTTTTATGTCTAGAGTGTACGCGACTATGTACACCTAACCGCTTGCCTGAGTAGACGGAGACAAGAAAAGTAAATTAAAACATTAGTTTCTGTACTTAAATTCAAACTTCTAATTTTTGTAAATGCATATACATACATGCATGTGTACATATGTATGTATGTATGTATATTTTAAAGAATATTAAATATTAATATTTTAAAACAGGGACTGAGAACGAAATGTATGATCGAAACTAAATGCCATTGTCGTAGTTTTGTTCCCAAGAACGCGTCAAAACCAAAACCAAAATGAGAACAAAACTGACGAGAACGTTCTCATTGGGAATTATATAAGAACTAAACCCTGTGGTAGGCC
>NW_016162239.1:0-2307 GCF_001687245.7 Rhagoletis zephyria | reverse complement strand
TTAATTTTAAACTCCATTATTACTACAATTTAAAAATATGGAGTACTATCTAAAATTAAATCTATTATTGAAAATTTTTGACATCGGACAAAAACCACGGGCTCCACCAACGTAACGGTAATTTCAAAAAACTCAAAGCTAGCTATATTTTTTTTGGAGAAGTAGGTTTTGTCCGATTTTAAAACTATTGAAGACGGCACTTAAGGAGGCTAAGCACAATGCGTATACCCAAATTTGGTCGAGATCGGTAAAGTAGTTTTGAGATAGTTTTGAGATTTAAATTCAGGTACATACACACGTATAAATTCAAGGCCGTATTTAAGAAAAGTCGCCTAAGTTCGACAATTTTTATTCGATGGCAATAAATGAGATATCATTTTATTTGAAACTAGATTTAATTTTAGATAGTACTCCATGTTTTGAAATTGTAGAAATTGTCGATGGTCTAAATTTAAAAAATTAAGAGAAATATGGGTATTTATTTAATTTACCCGATAAAATCGAATAAAAAATAGTAATTCAAAAACTCAAATCTACAAAATCTTATTTTTTGACCTAAATCGATAGGTCGCGACCTCTTTATGACCTTTAAAAAATCTATAAAAATAGGCAACAATATTTCTCATAAAAGCAAATAAAATTAGGTGGTAGGGTCTTGAAATTTCCAAAAAAAGCATTTTCGATGGGCACCCTAATATTTATATATATATATTTTTTGAACACATATATTTTATTGCGGTCTGTTTGTTGTTTTTTTAACATTAAGCAATATTTGAAACATAAATACTAAATAAGAAAATAATCATGTATGGAGTACACCCAGTGGCGCAACCATATTCTATTCGCAGGTATTCAATGTTATTAGAGATCTAATATTGATCGCCTTTCAAGTCGCTGGAATGAGAAGTGAGTGTAGACATAAGAGGATTTGAGTGAACATGAACTTTTGGTTGGCGCGCCAAGGCGTGCTTTTTAATTTCGGAAGCAACATAAGGGACTTTCAGGTCATGGTGTACTTGGTTGTTTGTGACATAGAGCGGAGCGTACACAATCATTCTAAGGGGTTTTGATTGGAATCTTTCTAGTATTTCTATATTGGAGGTTGTTCCAGTGCCCTATAACAGTATTGCTTATGTCCATACTGGTTTTAAAACAGATAAATAGAGTAAGCTTACTCTCGAGTGAGACTTGAGACTTCTCGTTTAGTAAATATCTGGGCTTCATTCCCAGTGCTTTGCGTTTAGTGAAAATATGAGTTTTCCACGTAAGCTTGTTGTCGAGGTGCATGCCTAACTATCTTGTAGCATCACGCTGTAGAATATCAACGTGATTGAGTTTTACGGGAGGGCAAATTTACGTTTAAGGGAGAACTTAACCTGGACAGACTTTGTCTCATTTAATTTGCCAATCTTTCAGCCATTTGTTGTTTTGTTTAGGCCATTTTGGAGTTTAAGCGAAGCGAGTTGTGAGGGTGTCCATTCCGAGAATTGCAGTGTCAAATGCAAATGTGCCAACAATTGCTGCTTCAGATGCGGGATAATCAAATGTGTATTGCAGGTAAAGGATCGGGCCCATCACACTACCTTGAGGTACACCAGCTGAACTTTCGTAGAGTTCAGACTGCTCCTCGCTTTGCTTAAGGCAGAAAAATCCATTTTTGAGGTAGGACTCGATGAAGATATATATATGTTGTAAAGTAAGCCGTCATGCAATACTCGATCGAATGCTTGAGATGTATCGAGGAATGCAGCTGTACAATACTTTTTTGTTCGAACGCAGTGCGAATGCAGTTTGCAAGCCTGTGAACTTGTTCGATTGTGCTGTGTTTTTTCCTGAAACCGAATTGGTGATTAGGGATAATCTTCCTTTGTTCTATTACTGGCATCAATCTTTTGAGAAAAAGTCTCCAGAATTTTAGAGGCGATGGGTAGCAAATTGGGCGATATGACTCAACTTCGTCAGCACTTTTTCTGGTTTAGGAATCATTTGTACATGGGAAAATTTCCATTGAGGTGGAACGAAACCAGATGAGAGAATTGCGTTATAAATGCACGTCAGGAAAGTGATTCATTCTTCCGGTTTGAGTTTTTTGATCGCTTCCTTAACCTCAGCTTTTGAGAATTTTTTTTATGGGTGGGTCATTTGGTGGTATTGTTCGAGAGTCTGTCTTACTTTTTGTGCAGTATTGGGAGAGGGTTCCATTTCATGCGGAGTAAACACATTTTTTAAGTGACGTGCAAATGTGCTTGCTTTTTCAGGATCACTTTTAGCCCATTGGTTGTTTTCCATTCTGATAGCGGGTTGTGC
>NW_016162238.1:12179-44591 GCF_001687245.7 Rhagoletis zephyria | reverse complement strand
ATAAAACTTTCATAAATGTATTTTAAAGAGCGAATTATATGAAGCGAATTTTCAGTATTTTCTGATGATATATATTTAGAAGTGTAAGCCTCTCCTGGGTGCGTCCCTGGCACTTGGTATTTATTATATGTAAAAAATACATTTTTATACCCGAGCGCACTTGTGCACAAGGGTATTATAACTTTGTTCACATAACGGTTGTTTGTAACAGGCAAAACGAATCGAGATAGATATAGACAAATGTATACATAAATGATCAGAATGAAAAGAGAAATCGATTAAGCGGTGACTGTCTGTCCGTCCGTCCGTCNGGTTGAAAAATAAACACTTTTCAGTAGTAGTTTTACATGCGATTTTTAGAGTGTATGCTAACAATTTCGATTAGGGATGCAAGTCAAAAAAACATATCGATGTTTTTTTTTCCATTTGATGCATCGAAATATAGCATCGATTCATATCGATATATCGTAAAAAACATCGATATTTTCGGTGCATCGACTGAAAATATCAACGGTTTCTTTCAAATAAAAATATAAAATAAGAAGATTAAACAATCGGAGCTTCGATAAATGTTAAGTATTAACTCACAGTGAAATGTATTTATTGATTTAAATAGTTACAAATCCCAGTTTTTTTTGTTCTTTTGAGAAGCTTTCGAAAAAAGTTTTCAGAAGGTACTGAAGTGGCGACAATAAGCATAGTAAAATAAATATAAAGTGTGCCCGCTAGCGATGATATTCTATTTCGGTACACTTATTTGGTACTATATTATCATAATTTTTTCTTTCACTTGACACGCTTTTGAGTGTGAACTTATTGATGTGAGAAAAAAAACATGTCAAGAAATTCTTGCCGCTTGTGCAAAAGCACACATAACGTTGCAGTACTGATGTTTCCAGTCCCTCAGGATGAGGACCTAAGCCGAAATAGGCAAATTTTGCTAGGAAAAAAGCGCACATCACTTTATATTATTTCACTATGTTTATAAGCTATGTGAAATAATTTTGGAAATTGCTGTTTAAAATCTGCCAAATTTCCAAAGAGTTTTAGAGTGTCAATATCATATCAATTAATGTCATTTTGTAGATGGTTGTTTGGCACTAAACGTCTCTACTAATAAATTAGCAATTTATTAGTGCAAATAACTCATACCTTTTGCATAATATTAATATAATGTATATTCTAATAGTGCATAAATAGTGAAATTTCCACATTTAGAATAGTAATTAGAGAAAAAAGTTTAGAAGCATACAAAATAATTTTATTATGTACAGTGTAACTACATTGCACACAAAAGTCGATGCATCGAAAACAAAAACATCGATACATCGATATATCGATGTAAATCGGAAGGTCCAAAACATCGCTTTTATTCGATGCATCGAATATCAAACATCGATGCTTCCGATGCATCGATATTTTTTTCCGCATCCCTAATTTCGATTGGCAATCACCGTGTAATTGTTGTTGTGCACAGCACGGAGTGAGAGAATATTCGGACTCACACAACCAGCACCACGCCAACCTTTCAGGATGGCAATCAGTGTTGCCGCGCCGCCCCAAGAAAATGTATCACCGACCAAGCCAAAAATGTATCCAAATGTATCCATTTTTCTTTTTTTACGTATGCATCTCATAATTTGTAAGAAAACCAAACATTTTAAAGAAAAAGACATAATTTAACCCATCCTAAGGACTTGGAATACGTGTACATATATATATTTTTATATTTCATAAAATCAAACATTTGTTATTTCAATTTAAAAATAATATTTTTTATGCATAAGTATCTTGCAAAGTAAGTACAATAAATAGTAATTAATCAGCAGGAATCTGTATAAATATACATATGTACGTATAAGATGTTCAGGATTTGATTTTGAAGTTGAGATCTTTAAAGTATACACATGAAATGTTTAAAGTTGCAAAAATTTTTAAACTAAAATTACATTTCCTACAAATAATAAACATTAGGGGCTTACATTTACTCTATTTTAAACATTCTATGTGTTATTTTGCTCTCTGCGACAAATTTGGTATGTTAAAGTAAACAGGCAGTGTTTAATTTTATTACGCGGTGTGCCAATTTGCACACATTAAAAGAGGAAAATAGTTACCTCTCTTAGGTCCGGTTTTTCAGTGCCAGTTTAAACTTAGATTAAGTAAACTGAGTTTAAATTGAACAGCTGGCTGGCATTTGATTGGCTGATCTTATACCAAGTTCTGACCGACAACGAAAACACTTGAAAACGAGTTTTGGAATTGTGGGCTGAAGGCTGTTCACACCGGCTGTTAGTGTTTTATTTGACATTTCTTATCCTCTGATTGCAGTTTTGCTACACCAAACCAAAATGCTTTTCCCACATTTCTTTTCATTAGCAACCTCTTACTTTCATTCTTATTTTAGTTTGGCCAGCCAATTAACAATAAATACGAAATAGCGTATTAAAGATGAGAAAATACGACTTCCACTTCGACAAATAATCGAAAAAACTAGTGAAGACGCCGATTGGAATGAGTTTTCAGCGAAAACTGGTTTTCATTTGACAGATTTTACATGGACGAAAACACATGTTTTAGGTCGAAAACCAGTTTTAGCAACGAAAACATGTTTTCGATGTCGGTCAGAACATGGTATTAGTTTAAACCAGCCAGATCGGGCGTTTAAACTTAGTGTAAACCACGGCCGTGCACTGAAAAACTGGCCCTTAATATGCGCAAATAAACAAAAAAAAACAACAAATTAGAGTGCATTTATAGTATTTTCAGTAAAATTCATAAAAATTTCCTTAAATAAATCAAATTTTGTTTTTTAAATAGTGTATTTAAACTACATTGAGATCATTAAAATAACAAATGAAAATATGTGATATGAAAGAGATATAGTTACTTTATATATGTATATATTAAGATCTTGCTTAAAGCATCTTTTTTAGCTAACTAAACAATTGCGCCTTACACTGCTTTGGTGAGATCTCTTCATATGTTCATTGCTTCGTTCACAAAAAATAAAATGCTCTAATTTCACGCTTAAGTAGCGATTTTTAAAACATTTAAAAAACGTCATTAATGAAAATCGAGTTTTTAACGAAAAAAACTTTATAGAAAACATGAAATTTTGGCCTATTTAAAAAATTATCCACATTTATACTGATCGGAAAAAATAAGTATCCCGCAAAAATTCGTCTAAAAATGTATCCAATTGGATCTATTTAGATCCAAACGGCATCCCTGATGGCAATACGCTATTTTGCGAAAAAGTATTAGTAGTAAATATTAAAATATTCCATTCCATTCCGCCAATCGGTATATTATAATGTTAAAATAGGCTAGAGCTCTACAAGATGTACCCTTGTTAATCCAACAGCTCGCATTTATCTGCACCGTGGCGCAGTCGGGAAAGTACGCGAGTCGACCACGTTTGTCTCACAAACTAAACAGCAATACAATTCACCAGCTGAACGATAAGGTGCAATGTAAGGGTTTACTTGTTATTTCTTCAAAATCTCAAGTAAGATTTTCTTAATGATGAAAAGTGAGTCGTAGGTGTCAAAATAGTCAATTGTACGTCACTATAAGATACATCCCAACGATTTTAAATGGCGATACAGGTGGCGCGTTTAATAAGGGAGAACACGAACCAATGTATAGGGACGAAGCAATAAGGCGGCTTAAGAACAACAAGGCCCCGGAGCCGAAGGTATACCGGCTGAGCAGTTCAAAGCCGGTGGCGATGAGTTGGTGGGGCGCATGTAGGAGCTTTTAACCAAAATTTGGTCTGATGAATACATGCCCCAAGACTGGAATCTCAATGTACTTTTCTCAATCCACAAGAAGGCAGATCCCGCCGTTTGCGCCAATTATCGCGAAGTAAGCCTTTTTAAGGCGCTGGCCCAATGCAGGCTTGCTTTGCGTGCCATGCTGACTTTAGTTTGCATTGATTTAGTTTGAAAACTTGTTTGGCCGAATGGCGGCTTGAAACGCTGTCAAAGTAACCAGATGTCTGGTTGAAAAGTCAATGTCAGTTCCCTTAATATTAATTATTATTTTCCTAGAAAACTCTAGAAGATATATCAAAAACCTTTAGATTTATTTTTAAATTAAAGCGAATTAACGTTTGTATTTAAGAGAAATGGTAATAATGAAACATACATATGTATATCTACAGTTACAAAAAAAAACTATAACTTAAGAAAGCGATTTACTTGATGAAAAGAGCTATAAGAAGTTTTTTCCTCTCGTGTAAAATTTGTAAGTGAGCTTTGCACTTTTTTACTATAATATAACGATTTGTTAAATTTGATTTGCTTCTTTTTTTAATTAAGTAAGCAAATTTTGGTTTGAATTTATGTATTTTGAACAGGAACATGCCTCTTTGTCAAAAGCCTACAAAACGCTTTCAAATAAAACATTTATCTATTTAAAACTTTGAGACGCTTAAAGCAAGTGAAGAAAAGCTGCCATTTGGCCAGCCTTTATAAATTTTAGTATATTCCAAATAATTTTTGACACTTCTCGGAGCGAAGCAAGCAAAGCAAGCCTGCATTGGGCCAGTACCTTTAATATTGTTGCTTTTTCCATTTTTCTTAATAAAATAATCGATGTACAAAGCTCAATAACAATATTAAAATAAAATGTTATTAAGCCACAATAACATTGACGAATTTATTTTAGTATTTTTATCAAACATTTTTAATTTTATATCATTTTTAAGAACCTGCTATTACAACACGCATTACCTATTTTAATTTTTCTTTCAAAAAGTTAGGTAAAACATATGTCCAAATATATTTAAAGCGCGTAAAATAATATAAATAAGCATTTATTGGAAAAAATATATACGTTGTTTTTTTTTAATAAAACATTAGATCAACCAAATAGGTTGGACTACTATTGTAATTCACCCGAGTGCCGAGTGAGTAGAGTCCACGGGCCTAATGGCGGGTTAAAAGACTTCCCAGATAGGACAGAGTACCACGCATTGAAATACAAATATTCATACTAGGATCTACTAGTTCATCATACGCTTAACTGGTTTCTCCCCTCGGTCTTAGGTGAGACCTGTTTGGCCTAGACAGTTTTACTAATTTTTGTCTGAGAAATACGGGATTGGACTTAATATGTTAGTGTTTGGACGAGATTCTCCTCCGGTTTGTTGCGCGCGCCTTGATGTTGTCGCACACAGAAGAGGGACCTACAGTTGTAGGCCAAAGAGCGATTGCTTTTTTTATAAGAACCTGTTTTTCATGGTAGAAATACACTCGGAGGTTTGACATTTTGTGTCGAGGGGCGAACGCTATTAGAATGACCTTTTTCGTTTCTTTTGTTATTGATTTTAGTCGGACATTAGGCAAAACTAGTTTGTCAGAATATCGGTACATATGTACATGTTTGGACATGTAGTTCAGTTTATTTTGGCAACATAACCAACATTGTAGAAAACGTACACAGTTGATATAAGCTTATGTGAGGATATACATACTTGTGTGCTCATAAACATACATACATATACTGTGTTTAAGCATAAATTTAAACGTATGAGCTTATGGAATATCAAATACCAATTCATCTTAACAATTTTGTTAAAACGTTTAATTATGTTTGGATGGTCCTAAATTTGATTATGGGGTTTACCTCAAGCACTTTTGGTATGCAGTCGTGAGCATTAGTATGTGTCTCATGAAAATATTTTCCGTCAATCGAAACTATCATGAATCAAATGAAGTGGTTCATTTTTAAGTAAAAGGATTTGCAATAAATTGGGATTTAAAATGTAAACATATTCGGAGCAGGGCTCTAAACCTTCTTTACCTTCTGTTCTTAAATACTAGCAAAACTTATTCAACCTATAATGGATCAACAAATGTAAAGTTTTCCATCCGACAGTTTTTTTGCGCTTACATTTCACTTAAGTAAAGGCAAAACAGATATGTATTCGATAGAAAGCTGGGCTTATTGGTCAACAAATGCTACAAAGCCTGGTAAAAACTTAAGTGCTATACGTCCTTTCGTTGGCAAGTGAGCTGTAATTTTCTCTCTCGTCGATCGACATATGCACACAACACCAGGTTATCTGGTTAACAATTTTTTTCTGTAGTGCATTGTATTGTACACTGAACAAAAAATATAACCAAGTGTGAACAACCTCATAGACTTTAAATACTTAGCATTGGAGTCATTTAAGCATCACGAATAGTGTCAGCACTTACAATATGGGGCGCTTCCAGTTTGCCACACTAGAATTTATTGCAGAGTAATATTACGAGTTCTACCGATGACCTACGGGAGAGCTGAATCCCAACTCAACCAACCTTAATGTACAAGTACATACGTGGATTTGTACTAGAAAATTAAATTTTCAATTCTACTTTACTTCCCTCACCCGCGCCAAAGGTTGACATTCTTTGAGCTCAACTGTAAACCTCGCATGCCATGTGACACCGATTGCAATGCAGCATTCAGAGTGCATAAGTTGCAATTTCATCCATATGTACATATGTACATATATACATAAGGGCATTCATCAAAATAGCGCACAACTCGCATGTACTCGTACATATGTACATATGCATATTAGGGCAGTCCTTAAAAAAATCAAATGAACGATTTTTTTCAGTATCACCCCTTCAATCGGTAATACCACGGTCACAGATATCACATATATTTAAATTTTTTGGTGGCGATTGGAGTCTTTTAAGACACTTTCATAAGGTAATCTGAACTTTAACCCCTATGCGACACGCCTCAACCGACTCTAATCGGGGCCAAAATTTATATACGATACCTTCGACTATAGTAGCATCGATGTAGGGGTTGAGCCCTAGAAAATCGGATGTACAAATTTGCTTCCTACATTTAAGGACTACCCTAATGCACATATGTAATATAAAATTGTTCTGGGATGTGTGCTGGAGTGAGCGACACTGAAGCTAACGATGTTTTCATAATCTGCTGAATTGACATTTAATTAGATTGAGTTGGCAATTTTGCAGCTACTGTCGCTCCTTGCTGGATACTATTGCGAGCATACGTTAGCGTATTTGTTGATTTTATGCTAGTTATTCGACCATGGCAGATGGATACTCAGAATATGTGGCTTGATAGCTGCATAGGAAGAATTTCATACATAATGGCGTAGAAGTCGTAACATAAACGAGAGTATTACGAGTAAAAGCTTGGGCAGTACTTAGCCATGAAATGCATCATGCAAAAGTAGTTAATAAATTTGAATATATCTTTGTATGTATGCGTGTATAATAGGGCGGGTCAAATTTTTTGCATCAAAGGCACATTACGCGATTATGGTTATTTGGGTAATTTCAAGCATTTTTGCCTAAGAAACCATAGGTCTAAAATGAATTTCGAGCCAGCGATTTTTTCTATCTAGCTTTTTTTCCAAAAAGTGGCTCACCTGTTGAAACAGCTGTATTTAAAACAAGCCAAAATGTGTATCTGGAGGTTTTTGGGGTCGAGGAATCCATTTCTGGCATTATTTTTCTCTTTTGAGGGCTGCCAGAGGGCGCCTTCGTACTTTTTTTTGGATATTAATGCCTTTTTTCCGAAAATCGACAACATTGTTGCGAAAATCCACGAAATTTTACTTTCTCATAATATAACTTCAATTACTAAATAGCCTAAAATCTTCAGCGTCCAAAATTTTTATTTTTTTAATTTTTTTTTTATTTTTTTCTTATTTTACATATTAAACACAGTATGAAAATGAAAAAGCACAGTATGAAAATGAAAAAGCATGCGCTCACACATGTTATTTGCTTACAATATGTCGATAAACAATATTACCAACATAATATTAAAAAAAAAATACGTTACACGTGTTTAAAAATTGAAACACTAGAAATTGTTTATGTTTTTTTTCATTTACATTTCATATGTTTTTATCTATTAAGTTAAATTTTTGAATAAAAAAAAATTATATTAAAATAAAAAAAAATGTGTTTTGTAAAATTCAGAGAACAATGTTTTGCCCTAAATTGAATAAAATCGATATAAGTTATGCTTTAATACACCTCCCTTCCCCCTAATTCTTAACGCTGAACATTTTAGGCTAATTAAAAATTGAAATTGCATTATGTGAAAGTCAAATTTGAATTTTCGCAACAATGTTGTCGATTTTCGGAAAAAAGGCGTTAAAATCAAAAAAAAAGTACGGAAGCGCCCTCTAGCGGCCCTAAAAAAATTAATGCCAGAAATGGATTCCTCGACCCCAAAAACCTCCAGATACACATTTTGCTAGTTTTAAATACAGGTGTTTCAACAGGTGAGCCACTTTTTGAAAAAAAAACTAGATAGAAAAAATCGCTGGCTCGAAATTCATTTTAGACCTATGGTGTCTTGGGCAAAAATGCTTGAAATGACCCAAATAATCATAATCGCGATGTGCCTCTGTTATTTTTTTTGGGGCCCCTACAAATCGACCCGCCCTAGTGTATAAATATTAGTATTCCCTACCGGAACAATTTGTCTGTTATAAATCTTTGATAGGAGTACACCTGCATGACATTGTCACCAGTATCATTGTCAGCTATATGTCGTTTAGGATTCACAGCAAGTGCGACGATGTCACTAAATCCTCATTAGTGACGATGTCACCGGTGACCATTTTCGCTACTGGGTTGGAATAGTTCAAAAACTCATACGTACTCAAAAATGTACTGTAGAATACGGTAAAATTTTCACATTGTTTTTAAGAAATTCATAGTAACTTTAAATAATATACCAGGTAAAGCTACCTGTAAAATATGGAGTATTTACCTAGTCTGTTCGGGTAGGGTTCATACCCTGCATAAAAAATTAACAACTGATAAAAAATAACCTACTTGTAGTTTACTTTTTTGCGGAATTTCTATAAAATATTAAACTTGTAGTTAGCTACGAAAAGCTAACTTGAAACTTGTTGAAAAGTAATGCACGAGTAATGCTTGTGATTGTTTACTTTAAACAAGTTTTATTTAAATATCATCAAACAAATTTTACTTTGAATGCACTTTCTTTCTGCACTTCGCAAATACTTTTCATGTAAACAAATATGTAATGTAATAAAAATAAAGTAAATAATTATAAAAGTAAAAAAAAAACAAAAAAAAAATATTTTTCTTATTGATATTTAATGTCCAAAAGTAGTAAGTTACAAGTTAGTTGACATCTAATGCAGAGGTAACCAACCTCGACTATTTTGCGGCCATCGCCATAGAAATATAGTTAGCTTTCCTCAAAGAAAGTATACAGATAGTAGTGACCTTTGTTCTTTCCTAATCAACCTCAAGTTCACTTATAATTATATATATTTCCCGCAGGGTATATGTAAATACATACATACATGTAATACGCGGATACATATTTTTTTCAATGCCATCAGATCTGCACCGTTCGTTCGAGTGTCAAAAATGAGATGCCAAATTATAGGGCTTGACCTGTAGATGTGCTATAAGGTCTTATTTTTTGAAAAAGGTTGACACACTGTAAAAAATTAAATTAAAATACATATTTAATAAGTGAAACGAGTTATTATAATATGGGTATCTAACTAAATGGTTTTAAATAGGGATGAAACGGTACGAGTAAATACAAGCACATTCTCGATACTTTATGTTCCATTCCAAGTAATTTTGTTATCTATACTTTTAAACCAGGTACTGAGTATGTATCGAACAAAATACTCGTATCGAAATTCCTCGACTTTTTCCTCCACTGTTATTCCTAATATGAATCACACGTTGGCCCAAAGTCGATTATCGCAAAGAATACACGATCCGACACGGAAGATCCTATTTATAACTACTTGGCTGCGGCGGGAGAGTTTAACTGCTGTCTCTCAAGAGTGCTGCTTAAAATGCCAAAATCTTAAATTTGTATGGGACATCCCTTCATTTCGTTACATGTACAAATAAAGACCTCCACGAGAATTTAAAAATAATTTTTGAGGGTCGCTGCCAGGTATTGAAAGTATTTAAATTCGACAAAGTTGACATTAGTGTTGGGAAGTATTGAGTACTTTTGAGGATCGAGTTCTTCGGTGTCGATACTTTTTAGGATCAGACATTTTTGAGAGTACCGACTAGTTTATTTAAATAAATATACACATGTTGGTAACATTTTAATGATTAGTGTAGAAATGTCTCAAGCTGGCAACACTTTATTCAAATTAATATTATAAATCCCAAATTATGCTGACTGTACTGGGTGCAAGGTAAAAAGAACTCAGTACTTTCAAGTACCTATTCGACACCTAATACTCAGTACTTTGATTCGATCCTGAGTACATGTATCAAAGTGAGTATCGGAACAGGGTATTCTCGAGAACTGAGTACTTTCGAGTTCTTTTGTGAGTACTGAGTATTTTAGAGCACTCAGTGACGATACTTTTAAAAATCGGGTACAGTCGATCCTTTCGAGAACCGAGTTTTGAGTACTTTTGGTATTGAAACTGCTCAACACTGCAAAACATATTTTGTTACCATTGACTAAAGTTAAAAAAGGCCTTTGGGGTCAGGACTTATGATTATTACTATTATTATGGGCCATACGCACCGCGACCTCTGAAGTGATCTATTGTGAGTGACCCTCCGTCCTATGGGGAAAGGCTTTTAATGTAGTCTAGCACTTTCAAGGGCGTCAAGAGGTCAAGACTTCCTCACCCCTATTTAATAACAGATTGGCGCTTACACATATATTAGTGTTTGGCCGAGCTTTTCCTCCGATTTGTGGCGTGCGCCTTGATGCTGCCACAAAAAGGGGAAGGGCCTAAATTTTTACGCTGATTCCGAACGGCGATTTTATTTTAATGAGAAGCTGTTTTTCATGACAGAAATACACTCGTAGGTTTGCCATTGCCAGCCGAGGGGCGACTGCTATTAGAAGAATACTGTTTTTGTTTTTTTTTTTTTCGTTTTTAATGCTAAGTTAAACTGGGCCTGAGCCCACCCCTATATATATATATGATAATATAATTATTTGTAACCCAGTTTAATTTGGAACTCAGAAGAAAAAAAATGCTGCATTTATTCCGAGAAAATTTAAACGAATGCCGGTGTTTGGAGGTTAATACGCAATAAATTTTTTCTATCGTAAAGAAATATGTAAAAATTTACAAATTTTAAAGTTTTGAAGTTTTCGTGGATCTCTTTAATTTGTACGTAGAATGAAATGAAGGTGACTCCTATACAAAATTTAGATTTTGACTATTTTCGAACCACCCTAATTCATAGTCAAAATCGAGTCGACAGTAAAGCTAGCTCCAACTTTTTTACATAATTTTTAATAGAATATCTGTCAAAAAAGCTGCAACCTACCTTAAAGTCGACTATGAATATGACCGATTAACTTTAAAATGATGCAGCGAGTGCTTATGGTCCAATCAATACCTGTAGGGGCCTGCAAAGTTATACATGTGTACATATTTTGTATGATTTTTGAAATAAAACAAAGATTTGCAAATTTTTAATCATAAAATATCAGATTTTTGCAGATAATTCAAATATTAGCATATGGGCCAATATTGAGCGCTCGCGCCATCATTGCAGGTATATTTGATTGCTCGTAATTTCCGCTGAAATATTGTGCGAATGGCCCAGAAGCGAACACGCCCACGTCATCTCCACCATGAGTTTCAGAGTCCAATGGCACTGTGGCGGGATATTCAAAACGTACGTTTTCTGTCTGTTCGGCGGTTATCTCGCTGCGGCCGGTTTGTTCATTATAGGTACTGCTGAAACCGGGTCCATTGGCGTAGGACAAAATGGTGAAAGGCAAACCATCAGCGCCTAGCGAATCGGACAAGCCAGTGATTGCTGAATCGCGATACTGTTGAAAGAAAGAAGGAAAGTATTTATTTCAAGTAGAAATAGTAACTTCGAAGCATATTACTCACCGGATAGCCGTTAATGGTCATGGTGTGCGAGTGATCTGACGTTACCACGATGAGCGTATCCTCTTCTGAGGTCATTTCGCGTGCACGCTCAATAGCGCGTGAGAACTCCACGGTATCCTCCAGTGATTTACGTGCACGGGTATCATGATGCGCCATGTCGATGCGTGCACCTTCCACAAAGAGGAAGTAGCCGTTTTTGTTCTTTTGCAATACCTTAATTGCGGCCTCCGTCATCTCGGTTAGCGATGGCTTCACTAGTTTGTAGTTGCTGCGTTCCAAATCGCCATTGTAGGGGCAATGCGAATTTGCGAATAATCCTAGCAAATACTCCGTTTTATCCAAATCCACCAAACTCAAGCCTTTCTTGCTCCAAACATATGCTGCCTGCTGGTTATTTGTATCTTTATCCTTCAACCAATCCTGGATCAAATTTCGGCCATCCGTACGCTGGCCAGGCAGTCCTTCTTCATCGTTGACCGTAGTGTTAATAAAGTTGCGCCGACCGCCACCCATGACCACTTTCAAATTCTTACCCACATTCCACTCCACCAGCTGACGTGCGATATCTACATTGCTCTTAGCGCTACAGCCACTCTTCGAGAACACAGCGGCATCATTCTCCCAATCTCGATTGGCAGTATGCGCATACATGCCACCCGGTGAGGCGTGTGTCACACGCGCCGTTGTCACCAACCCAGTATCTTTTCCCGCATCTTGCGCCCACTTAGCAATACTATCCACAAAGTTATCCGGATTCTGGCCGGTGGTGCAATCATGACGCTTTACTTTGGCATTCACGCCTATTGTGCCGTAGTTGGCCTTCACGCCACCCAAATAGGCGGTGGCTGTGCAAGCTGAATCAGCCACTTGTCGGTCGACGCAGTATGTCTTCGACAAGCCAAAGTAGGGGAATTTTTCGAATGACACCTGATTAGCGCTGTCGCCCATTAGATTGCGTGCGGCTGTGACTGTGTGAATCGACATGCCATCGCCGAGGAAGAAGATGATGTTCTTAGCGTTACCATTTGCATTCAGTTTCGCTGATTGTTGGAGTTTTTCGCTGAGCGTATTCTGTGCCTTAGCAATCCAATAGCTAGCCTCACGTTCTGCTTCGTTCGTGAGATGTGACGCGGAGCCCAATCGCGTTGAGGTGCCAGTGCTGCGAGGATGTGCTGGAGGGACGAAAATAAATGCGTTTTTGAGATAAAGAAATTTGTATTAGTAAAAGCTCGGTAAAAATATAGTAGGTATTGTTTTATAAAGGGTAAAGTACAAGTGTTGCGAAATAATATTGCCATAATACTTGTTGATAAGGCGAAGTTTAAAGTATGTTACGGCAACGAGTAAACTAAATTTATTAGTGTATACACTCGTGCATGAAATATTGATGTCTATTTGTAAATATCTCTCTCTCGGATTTTTTTTTTAAATAAAAGTAACATATTACGTACTTGAATTTAGGGCTCTAAAACTAAGGACGGCATTTTTGGTAAATAAAATCTAAAAGGTTTATATATGTAGGTTGCCTTTAAATAGGTTTTTACCGACACGAGGCCACAGTGACATTGGCGAAAAACTGCGTAGCTTACGAGTTGGCAAGACTTGACTTCTGGCTCAGGTTGGATTTATAAAAAGGGCTCTTTATACTTACACAAGTCTTGATCTTGCTTTTGGTGAAGGCTCTGCAAAGTGAATGTTCGGTTAACATAAAAAAATGACTGCCGCAGCTGCATGAAGGATTCTACCAGGATGTTATCCTTTCGCAAGCCTAGCATTGAAATACTTCATCATCAACCCTGATGATCGCTCTGACATTGATATTAGCTGCCACCGTAAGTTCACTATTGGCTCGTTGTGTTTCATCGTCTGAGTAGTGGTTGCTGTCGAAGATCAGATAGTACCACTAAGCATAACTCCAACAATTTCCAAACTTGTTCTCAACTGGGGGCTACCATCACAACATAACCTTAACCTAACCATATTAAGGATCAAAATCAAAGGAAGCTAGAATGTCTTACAACAGGCGAAGTCCAGCTGTTAAGTATACGCTACAATCCTCACCTCGATCNTATAACTCCAACAATTTCCAAACTTGTTCTCAACTGGGGGCTACCATCACAACATAAACTTAACCTAACCATATTAAGGATCAAAATCAAAGGAAGCTAGAATGTCCTACAACAGGCGAAGTCCAGCTGTTAAGTATACGCTACAATCCTCACCTCGATCGCTTGCTGCCACAACGCCCATCAACAGACCTGTTAAGGCCAATGCGAAAAGGAATCGAATATGCATCATTAAAATGAAATTTTCTTGACTTCTGCGAGTATTCTGTGGTTTGAGATCAACTCTTAAAATTGAACTAAATGGTAAAAATTGTTGAATAGCCAATAGAAGTATAGTAAAAACCCTTTATGGTTAATCTTATCAAACACGTGAAATACACTTAATTATTAAATCAATATCAGCAATCGTAAACTCAAAAAACGAGCATAAAATCGGGCGAGAATTTATTTATGATCCAATACATTCAATAAAAATTAAAGGGGTTATATTCGCTTTACGACTGCTGTCTTGGCTGTTGTTGGTTAGGCAGTATTACACAAATTACACAGGTCCACAAAAAAAAAAAAATCGATGAAAGGTTCCTTTGACCAAACCTAGTCTAACCTCAAAAAGCATCTCGGATTTTACGTGACAGGTCGATTTCACCGATTTTTTTTTGTGGATCTGTGTTACTTTAAGCATTTGACCATCATTACTATGGTAAAATTTTCTGCTTGAGAAAGTAGATCAGTTTATGAGATATAACAAATTGTATTTTTTTTTGAGATCTGAAAAAATGCACTCACTTAATGCAGTTTGTTTAATGAAATTGGTCAATCGAAAATTTGTTTTTACTTAGGTGAAGCTTATTAAATTTACCATCATCCATGTCAGCAACTCATTGCAATCCGATAAGCGTTTCCAGGAGCTTTTTATCGATTTACCAGCTATGTCGCGTAATTTTTAATAAAATTTCCCAAACAATTTTATTTTCGGTATGAACGTAAATGTGAAAAAATTGGTTTACCGCTTTATTTCTTAGACGTCAAAGTATGATTTTTTACAAATACAATAAGACCCTACTTATCCAAATTTAATAATAAATATAGAAATCATGATCTCTTAAATAAAAATACGCAAAAATAGTTTACATACAAATGTATGATTTCATAAATTATGTTAACTTTTAATAAATTTCAAGCTTTCGTGTTCTTTTCTCAGCATCTTCACATGCGTATTGCGTGCTCTGTCTTAAAAATGTTGACATTTTTTTCGAGAAAAGAAAACACCATTAATAAGCTTCACTAATGTGAGAAGAAATTTTCGATTGACCAACTATAACCAAAAAAATTTATATGAATGGGAACAATTTTTTCAGATCTCAAGTGTAGCTATACCTCAAAACTTGTTCTACTTTTTTGTGTTCTGGAGGGAGATTCTGTAACCAGTTAGCGACAATTTTCGGATCGCTATCGCACTTTTCGACACATGATATAAATGCTTTTGCGTCCAAAATGCGATATCGATTCGAAAATTGTCGCTAACTGGTTACCGAATAATTCCCCCCGCCCCTGACTTCATATTTGGATTAAGTATATAATTTTACATAAGGATTGCTTTGAAGTGTTTATGATGAAATATTATAGAAACTACAACTATAGTAAAAGGCTACTATGAATTTTTGGCTTTTGCACATATAATCAGGTTAATAATAATAATACATACTTTGGCCCTTAAACTTTTGCCAAGTGTAAAACACAACTTCTCTAGGACGGCAAATGGTTTTAATGACAAGATTTTTCAAGGCGGAGATTTGCCATTGCCTGCCACAATCGGATTTCTTGTTGACTAGTGTTGTTATTCTATATATATAAATGTGAAGGTCTGTTTGTTTATTACCTTATAACTTTTGAACCACTGCACGGAATCGCAGGAAACTTTGCGCACTTATTTGTTTTTACCCCGGGAAGGTTATACTTAGGTATGGTTTTGTTTGCAAATATGGTGTAAATTTTGCCAGGGGCGTGGAATTTTTAATCAGCTATAACTTCGGAACCATAAGTCACATGAACTTGAAATTTGGTATGCATACATATCAATGGTAGGTTTATAATATAAGCGTGGAATTTTTTATCAGCCATAACTTCGGAACCACAAGTCATATGACTCCTTCAATTCCTTTTGATATTCCTTTCGAATTTAAAATACCTCAGTTTCCAGTTCTCTTAGCTTTTGCAATGACAATAAAACAGGAATGCTTTAAAGTAAAACCCGAAACTTTATTGAAAATAAAATGTATGATAATTGTATTGGAAAATGCGTTTATGTTAATAGATACTTTGAAGTACTAAAAAAATGCTGTGAAATTATATTAGAGTTATTATTCGTAGGAAATTAGATAGTATTTCTTCTATTATATAATTTATTGGAGATATTTTAACCTAACCAATAGAAACACCTGCAGTGCCAAAAAATTATTATTGCATTTCATTCCATATCACCCAAGCTGCTATCACGGCTATAGTAAAATTAGAGCAGAAAGAGAGTATAATATCTTTACATAAAGTATTTTTCATATTTGTATAATAACGTGGGGTGAAACCCGCAGGTAAAAGATAGTTGCTTATATAGGCAGCTCTTCTGGCAAAAGCTTGAATTTTTGCAAAGTAGACATTTTCTATCCACCTGGACCTATAAAACCGTTTGAACGCACAGCATGTATTGAGCTGAAGGAGACATGTATGGTCGATAAAGATAAATAAATCGCCGAATCATAAACCATACTACAAAAAGTGCGTTTTATAATTATAGTTATAGCAATCGCACTCTCGGCCATCGAAACCACCGTTAGAAACTGGGTGTATATAATACACACATATTTCGCTCAGCAATGACTGGGAAGCTTCGAAGGACCGCATGTGGGCAAAACTGATGTTGTCCTCAATCTCAGAGGGTCTTGATAGCTATTTACTTTCATTGAGAAGATGGAACTGCAGATAACTTGTTGGCTGGTTGACTGTTCAATTCTCGTGACACGAACATGTGAATGGCATATGCTGGTGGATGAGACGACGGAACACTTTTTGTGCCTCGCCTTTGCATAGATTTGTTATGAGGCTTTTGGCAGCATTGTGTTCAGAGACCCAACAGACTGCTTTGATTTATCGTATTGCCATCAAAACCGTATTAAGCACCTTATAAATTCACTGTCGTACTCTTTATTAACCGTCTGAAGACGTAGAAATTTATTCATACATACATATGTACATTTAGTCGGGGCATAATGAACACTATGACCTAAAATACCGTATGTGGGCTTCTATAATAAAAGCTAAAAAGAATCTTGGTACAAGTATTCATAATTGTTTGGCGTCTGCTGTGGGGAAATTTAAATGTTTTAGATTAGAGACGAGCGAGAGACGTTCACGACTGTTATAATCCGAAATAGGCATTTCTACGTGACGAGTTGCTCGTTCACGGCTGTTACGATTCGAGTCCAGGCCTGACGTCTTATGGTAATCAAGGTTTCCTTACTTTATTAGCCGACTTCAAAAAAAGGAGGAGGTTATGTGTTCGTCGGTTTTTTTTATAACTTTGGGCCACGTTACCGATTTCGATAATTCATCGGAAAGGTGGTACCTCAATCCGATAGTTGGATCGTGAAGGAATTAACGATAATCTTAAATCTTTATATGAGAATAGAAGTCGGTTTTGGTTTTTGCTTAAAAATTACTTTTTTTATTTTGAACTTTTTAGTTTACGTTTGCTGCAATTTATTAATTGCGCTCCCTAATATCTGCGAATAAATCATATATATATATATATTTATATAAAGACCCCTGAACTATCTAAGGAATCAATTTACATTTGAAATTGCATTGCACTCGTCATCGGAACTATGCCGAAAGTTTCAAGTCTCTAGCTTGTCCGGAAGTTAGTTTAAAATCGATTGGGAATTTCCGCGGGATGGGCAAATCAAATAAATGCTAGTAAAAAGCTTGTAAAAATACTTTTCTCCTCATGTGACTTTTGTTAATTTTAGCTATAGGTATACGCTATGAAAAAAAAAAAAATCTGTAGCAATAACCATTGTACATACAGTAGTAATTTAAATGTAGCATTATTGCATGCACTTTAGGGCACTTTTCGGCATCACACGTACGATTCTCCCGCAGCGAATTTGCTACTAAAAACGGCGTTCATGCGGAAATATTGCACACATCCTCTGCTGCGTAATGTTTCTGACCTGCTTCTGCCATTTTCCGGCAGTCCTTTTTAAAATGGTGCTTAAAATGTATGTATGGAAATGGCATACGTATGTATGTAAATGGCATACGTACATATGTATGTATGTAGTACTTATGTGTCTCGCAGCTGTCAAAAAGAAGAAAAGTTCAAAAGAGGAGGATGGGCAAAGTAACACGCGGCTAGTAAAAAGTGTCATTTATATATTTGCAGGTAAGTATGTATCTATGTATGTACACACCTTACTATTTACAAGCGAAAAAATGAAGATATTATATTTACCTACCTACATGCAGTGAGCATTTTTCAACATATTTATTTGAGATACCCGGCGAAATTGGAGATTTCGCTTCTACTGAAATTTATGTTTTTTTTCGAGGATTAAGACACTAATCAAAGCTCTCAAAAGCTTACAGCCCAGGAATAGAGCATATATATATTTATACTTATATCATAACGTCACCTGAAATGCAAAAAGACGTAACTAATAAATTCACTTTTTGATTGATATGCCCATCATATTTCATAGAATTCAACTCCCCAATTTCAGTTATGATGTCGTTTGGTCTTTGTGCATTGTGGCGATATACATCTGATCATAATCAGCTAAATACCAGTGGCGGGCATACATAAATAAGATTGCATCTAGAGTACTGGCTTGGATACTAAATAAATACCAATTTTTTCTTCTTCTTGGGCTTTGTAACCGCCTAAGCGATTTTGGCTGAGCTCAACAAGGCACGCCAGTCGGTTCTCTTCTGTGCCAACTGACGCCAATTTGAAAAGTCAAGCCCTTCTCCAATGGGTTTTTCGATCGCAGTGGGGGCCTCCCTGTTCCTCTGCTATCACCAGCGGGTTCCGAGCTGAATGTTTTCGGAGTCAATTCGAACGACTCGGCCGAGCCAGCGAACCTGCTGTATTTTAATTCGCTGCACTATGCCCATGTCGTTGTAAAGCTCATACAACTAATCATTTAATCGTCTGCGGTACTCGCTATCGCCAACGAATAAAGGTCCGCAAATCTTCCTCTCGAATACTCGAAGAGCCGCCTCATCGGATGTTGTAATTTTCCATGCTTCTGCGGCATACACCAGCACACTCAGGCATGATGAGTGACTTATAGAGTGTAGTTTTCGTATGTCGAGAGAGAACTTTACTCCTTAATTGCCTGCTTAGTCCAAAGTAGCACTTGTTGGCAATAGTGATGCTGCGCTGAATTTCGATGCTGACATTATGACGAATAAATGAAATTCTCCACATTATTATAATTATAAGTGTCAACAGTGATGTTTTTTTCTGGGATGACACCCATGAAGAGGGAACTCTCATGGTACTACTATACCGGCAGAGTAGTATGCGCGATTTGTAGCCTCTCAGGTACACCTGCGTATTTAAACCTCTCCACTAACCACTCTACCCGCGGCACTGCCATTTAAGGTATTACCTCACGGGGCTGGTTGGCTAACAGGCTCGCTACCTTATTTAACCGGTTCTAGCATCGTCAGATCGTCTTAGATCTTTTAGAATTTTGGAGATATGTCGCACATTTTATGCCAGTTCTTTGCTGATTTTAACATGTAGTCGACAATGTTGATACCCTGCAGTATATTTCGGATTTCAGGGGCATAGCGAGGACAAAAGAATACTATGTGTTGCGCGTTTTCAGTAAGGCCTCTGCAAGTCAGACAGTGCGTGAAATCTCCATGCCCAAATATTTTTTGATACTCTCGGTAGGGGCCATGTCCGGAAAGAAACTCTGTTAAATAGTAGTTTGAATTTCCGTGGGCTCCTTCCAGCCAGTTTTTAATGCATGCAATAAGCTTATGAGTCCACCTACCCTCTTCCGATTCATCCCAACGCTTTTGCCAGATCTCCATAGATCGGCATCTTTCCTGCTCTGTACTTCTTTTCGGTTTAAGCTGGTATTTCCCACAGATACGCGCTTATACACTCTTTGCATCTCGTTTGCCAGGATATCTACGGGAATCAGTCCGGCAATCACGAAGGGTGCTTTGTCAGATATTGTCCTTAGTGCGCTTAGGTGATACACAGATGTGAGTATTTTCGCAGATTGGAGCACAGTAGAGTAAGACTGAGCTGACCACTCTATTAAGCAATACCCTTCTACTATGTTTGGGACCGCCGATATTTGGCATCATTCTAGATAAGCATGCTGTGAATTCGATGCTTTCTTTGCTGCATACTCCAGGTGGGCCTTAAAGTTTAAATGGCCATCAATCATTACCCCCAAATATTTTATTGCGGTCTTTTATATTATAGTTTTTAACCAACACTGAATCTTATTATGTCTACGGCCTTTCTGCAACTTATCAATACTGCCTCTGTTTTGTTATCAGCGAGTTCTAGATATCTCGATGATAGCCATGCCTTCAATCTTTTTATAGCTTCGCTGGCTTTCCTTTCAATATCCTGTATTTTGCCCGAATCCTATTATTTTTACCCGAGGAGGCATATCGATGCATAGAACCTCGTAGCGCATTAAGTTCCACAGGAGAGGCCTGAGAACGGATCCTTGGGGTACCCCCGAGGAAACAGTGACGTTGGTGCTATGGCTCGAATGCGCTGACTGTTTGTTTGATGACAGGAGATAGTACGTCTTGTCCTCGAAGACAACCAGACCCAATCGCTTTGCTTCCTTATCCAACCTAGAAAAGGTAGAAAAGACTTCGCGGTTCTTGTCGATGTCGCAATGATGTTCGATGTCATCGGCGTACGACAGCAATTGTACGCTCTTGTACAAAATTGTTCCTGAGCGGTTCAGTTCTGTAGCTGTTATTATCTTCTCCAATATCAGATTAAAGAAATCGCATGAAAGGCAGTCCCCCTGTCTGAAACCCCGTTTGGTAGCAAACGCCTCGGAGAGGTTTTTCCCAATCCTGACGGAGCTGGTTGTATTGCTCAACGTCATTTTACACAGCCATATCAGTTTCAGGGGATGCAGAATTCAGACATCGCGGCATATAGGCAACTCCTTTTCGTGCTGTCGAAAGCGGCTTTGAAGTGGACAAATACCAATTTACTTACATACATATATAAGCTCTGCTACATACGCTTCCCGGGCTGGGCTCGGTAATTAGAGAGCAAGAAAAATCATTCTCTCATATATGCAAAAATTTGCTAAAAGTGCTCAGAGAGTGAGCAACGCAAAACCCATATTTCGTGCAAAAGATCGTCAAATCAGCGGATTCAAGTTTGTTCTTGGTACTTAAAATGTTAGATATTTTTGCGGACTTTTATTCAACGGCGAAATCAATATTCGGTTCACGGAGAAGAAGACATTTACAATCCAAAAGTGAAACGTATTTGCTCTCTATTATCCATGTTTCTAACGTGAGGAACGCCTTCTGGGCTATCTTGGTCAGCCGCGGGATCCCGCGTGCTTGTGTGGAACAAAGAGTGAACATCTCTTACTAGGTGAAAAACACTGGTATTTAGAAATTGCTAAAGACATATTTAAGTAAATAGTATTTTAAAAATATTAAAAACTGAAGTACTTATGTATTTTAGAGTGCTTATTACTTAAGTTATAAGATATTTAGTAGATTGACAATATAATAAAGTATGTACTTCGAGCTTTTCGATATTTTTTGAAACTTTGTAAAATTTTCTTGGATTTGTTGGGGGCTTTTTGAAATTTTCTTTATTATATATTTCGGGATCTTTCAGGACCATTACGGCACTTCTCGGGATTAATTTTGTATACCGTATTTAATAAAACCAAATATACTAAGTAATATTTTATTCAGTATCCCGCGAAACCAGAAATACTAAACATTTGTGTAAAGATTATTCTTTGATTAATTAATTAATCAGGTTTCGATTATTCAGCTGGTTCGAATAATTGAATAAACGCATATCTACCTGCCAGTTTCACGAAAACAATTTAAGTGAAACAATTTTTTTATGTACGCTCAATTCCATAAAAAAAATCGTTTCACTTAAATTATCTTCGTAACTACTAAAGTATGTAAATCTTATTATAACTCGGTATTTATTGACATTCAAAATATTTAAGGACATAAGTAGTACATACTTGTAATTTACTACATCATAAATATCTAAATACTTTTGTTCTTAGTGCTTAGTAAATACAATTTTGCCCCTCATTGCTGCATACATATGTATATACATATGTATGTATGTGTGTACATATATGGACGATACGCACGATATTTGTTTAAATATATTATATTGCAGAGAAATTAACCCAAATTCTATTTGCATGTCGTTATCCATCATCAAAATTGAATGTAAGAAAAAGCAAGCAATCACAAAATTCACGAGAAAATGTAAACATCATCAAATTCATTTGGCAGTCACATTAACACTAACATACATACATGCATACAGTGACTTAGACAACTGTTCACATGGTAACTTTTTTATATTCACAACTCTTTTCAACTTGGAAGTTTTTTTAAATTTTTTTTATAAAAATATTGTTTATGCTATAACCAAAATCGTATTAATCAAAGTTTTAAGCTTAATACAAAAGTTAAAAAATCCCAAAAATGTCGAACCATTTAATCGGAATTTTTAGAACATTCCGGATAAGGCTATAAATAAAGTCCACAAAATTATAGTATAATAAAGTGCAAGCTTTAGACGATTTAATATTCGCGTTGATTTTTAATATTTTTTTGCGGACGGTGTTTTGCACTTTTATCCATAACATAAAGAATTTGTTAAAGAATAAATGCCCAAAAAGTTAACATCTATTTTTATTAAAAAAAAAANGGAAGTTTTTTAAAATTTTTTTTATGAAAATATTGTTTATGCTATAACCAAAAGAATTTGTTAAAGAATAAATGCCCAAAAAGTTAACATCTATTTTTATTAAAAAGAAAATGTTAAAAGTCAACGCGAATTCTTAGCTTCTTCCAATATACACTACTAAAATTTCATGAGTTGGAAAACTGCATAAATTCTTTGAATTTTGCATAAAGTTTGAAACTTTGAGTTTTATGAACAAAGATTTTCACAAAAATTATTACAATTAAAAAACATTGTGAATATTAAAAAAATAACCCTGTGGAAGCTTGTTTGAACCACTGTATGTTCGTATGCATTCGCAATATTTGCTATGTAGTATGTATGTATGTATATTAGACTGCATCACTCCCCATAAAAAAAAAATCTATTATATTTTAAGATGCGCACCAAAATATTTCGTAAAAATATTAAGATTTACGTGAACTGATCCAATTTCTAAATACCTCCAAAAATGGAGTTTTTTATGGATAAAAATAGTTTCTTAAAGNACACTACCAAAATTTCATGAGTTGGAAAACTGCATAAATTCTTTGAATTTTGCATAAGGTTTGAAGTTTTATGAACAAAGATTTTCACAAAAATTATTACAACTAAAAAACATTGTGAATATTAAAAAAATAACCCTGAGAAGGCTTGTTTGAACCACTGTATGTTCGTATGCATTCGAAATATTTGCTATGTAGTATGTATGTATGTATATTAGACTGCATCACTCCCCATAGAAAAAATCTATTATATTGTTAGATGCGCACCAAAATATTTCGGAAAAATATTAAGATTTACGTGAGCTGATCCAATTTATAAATACCTCCAAAAATGGAGTTTTTTATGGATACAAATAGTTTCTTAAAGATTTTTTTGAAAAAAATCCCATCAAATTATAAAACGGGTTAGGCTCACAAAATTTGCATAAAAGTATTAAAAAAAAAATATAAAACATTTTCAACAGAATCGTAAAAATGAGATTTTTGATACTGTTTATTAACGTTTTTCAAAGATTGGCATAAGAAATATTTGAATAACTGAACCTAAACTATTCCGATTTCGACTTGGAAAGGCACTTTCTCACCCTCTTTATTCCTTTGCTAATAAACTCATTGAAAGGATGCAAGAGAAAGGTAGAATGAACGAGTGTAATTTCAAGTTGAGTTAAAATGTGTTGGGATTTGAAAAGAAGGGACGTTAATGGCTTCGATTTGCACAGAAATAAAAAGAGTGGGAAAATACCTTTCCACACAAGTTGCTTTACCACACAAGTCTAAATCAGTTTACGTAAATCAGTCTTTGAAAAAAGTTAAAAAGCAGCATCAAAAATNTTTTTTGAAAAAAATCCCATCAAATTATAAAACGGTTTAGGCTTACAAAATTTGCATAAAAGTATTAAAAAAAAATATAAAACATTTTCATCAGAATCGTAAAAATGAGATTTTTGATACTGTTTATAACCTTTTTTCAAAGATTGGCATAAGAAATATTTGAATAACTGAACCTAAACTGTTCCGATTTCGACTTGGAAAGGCACTTTCTCACCCTCTTTATTCCTTTGCTAATAAACTCATTGAAAGGATGCAAGAGAAAGGTAGGATGAACGAGTGTAATTTCAAAAAAGGGACGTGAATGACTTCGATTTGCACAGAAATAAAAAGAGTGGGAAAATACCTTTCCACTGATACCACACAAGTCTAAATTAGTTTACGTAAATCAGTCTTTGAAAAAAGTTAAAAAGCAGCATCAAAAATCTCATTATTACGATTCCGTTGAAAAGATTTTTAAATATTTTTATACATATTTTTCAAGTTTAATTTGTTTTGTGGTCTGAGGTGTTTTTTTCCAAAAGTTCTTTAAGAAACTTTTTATCTTCATAAAAAACTCCATTTTTGAAGGTATTTTGAAATCGGTATAGCTCACCTAAATCTTAATATTTTTTCCGAAATATTTTGGTGGATGTCTTCAAATATAATAAACGTTGTAATACCGTTGGAAACCTGCAACATTTTTTGGCGATGCAGTCTAATATATATAAATGCTAGCGTTAACATTTTTGCGGTATGTTTGCGTATTATAAAAAATTAAATTCAGGCTTTTCTTTTTAATGGATTCCGCCGTTTTGATAGCTTTCAATGTCGAACAAAAGTAAATTGAAGTTGAATTGTTTTTTGCATGAAAACAGAGTGAAAAACAAGAAAATTTGCATGCATATTACCACAGAGAATCCGGTAAACCTTGCTGTGCAGTAGTGTTACTTAGCACATCCATACATATCGTTAGTGTAGTGCGGAAAGGTCGTATCTCACTGCGTCGCTCAAATACAAAAAGGCGTAACTAACTAAAAATCTAAAATTCACTTCTTGATTGATTATGATGCATTCACATCCTTTTACGCAATACAAAATTTTAATTAGTTGTGGCTTTTTTCATTTCAGCGACGTTGTGAGATACGCCCTTTCCAAACCATTGTAACGATATGTATGTACATAAATGCGTTTGTTAAAAACAATGGGATAATGTGAAATATGTAGTTAGAAGTTAGCAAATGCTTGTTGTGGAAGCGTGTCAAAGTCAGGCCAGAAGGATCAAAAGAGCGTGCGTGTATTCGATTACCGACTAAGGGCCGTTTTCTCAAGTAAACTGTATCTTTAAAGCTCACTTTATATATAAAGGTTGCATTAAAATTTATCATTGTGTCTAAAGTAAAGCATTTTATTATCGGTTTTAAATTGGTTTATAACCAAGAAACATATATTCGTCAAAAACCGATAACAGAAATGCTTAACTTTATACATAGCTTTATTTTTAATCCAACCTTTAAATATAAAGTGAGCGTTAAAGTTAAAGGTTACTTCAGAAAACGGCCCTAAAAAATGTAAATTTTAAAATATCCCAATATGTATGTATGTATACGTCTAAATGTTCATTTGCATAACATATATATGTATAATGCTAGTCGGACTTGGCGTTTATATCCTTCTCGAGTAATTTGCGAGTTGGATGGAAGAGTTCCAACAAAGCAAAATGAAGAAAAACTCTGCCGCACTTTAAAAGTTTCTTGTGTTGCTTCCAGAATTTTCGCTCTTCCAAAAATGTTTGAATAAGTACAGTTATTCGGGTAGGCTCTGAAATTCACTTCCGATTGCAAACAGCGTGCAACAGTCAATTTTACACCTAAAAATTCAATATAGTCGCGAAATCATGGGCCAGATACAATAAAACTGCATTTTCAGTTCTCTCTGATATCAGGATTAAGAAAGGACTTTGGAATTTGAAAAATATAATTAAATCAACATATTATTTGAAAAATTCAGTGCAATGTAGAAAATCCGTGTGGGTTTAAAGTTAGAGAGAAAGAGAATTAAAATAGGTAAAATGTTTTTATGCATAAGGCGAGTAGGTATTGAAAATGCCATTTTAAAAGTTTATCCTTGAGTGCCTTTGAAATATTGCACTATTTATTTTGGAAATAATTACATGTTAAGTACTAATATAACTTTGTTTTCTTAAGAAATTAAATTCATTAAAAGGGCATTTCAATACCTATTCGTCCTAATGAACCAAAATAATATTTTTTTGTTATTCAAAAGAATTTTTCCTTTCATTTGGTTCCCATATTTTTATATATTGCACTGACTTTTTTTAAAATAATTTTTGGAAGTAATCATATCTGTGAAATTACAAAGTCCTTTAAAAATAATCCTGACCACTTCCAGCAGTGAAATAACTGAAGTTAATTTTGAATTAAAATTTTGGCGTTCTTTGATTCTTGTTTTTCATGTCAAATTCACCTGAATTATTTTTTCCGTTTTCAAGTTCACTCGAACTCTAGCACCTGCCTGACGTATGTAAATAAATCATTAAAAATCGCGGGATCCCGGAGCTGTAGTGCCGGGATGCCGGGATTGAAAACTTAATAAGTTTAGTTCAAGTACAGTTGCGAATTAGCAAGCTATCAGTAAGTTGAGGTTACCAAGTGTTTAAAGTGGTGACAGGTAACAAGAATAACGGAAATAAGGTCAATTGACTTTATTTCCCACCCTGGTGCGAAATAAGGTTAATTGGCATTATTTCCTTTTTAAAAGCAAAATAAAGTCAACAAAAATTTGGAAATAAAGTCATTGACGGTATTTCCTCATTCAAATGAAAATATCGTTCACAAATGGTATTTGGGGGCCCGGCGGGCCTCTGCGTAAGCCCGCGGGTACGGGCCGGAATATTTGCTGTCAGCACGCACTCGTGCGCGCATGGGCGTTCAGTAAAATTTCATAAAAGCACGAATAAGCACGAAAAAGCCCGTTGCTAATACTACAAATTTAGCTAAGCCTTTGTTTTTATAAAAAAAAAAAAATAGTATATACTAAAACTCTTTCGATAAGAGCAAAGCAAAAAAGAATGTTTGGAGACAGATAGAAAAAATAAGATACTTAGAAGTTTTGTTTACATATCTCTACATAAAAAACTTTCCACTTTTTCTACTTCCCAGAAAATATATTATACAAATCTTTGATGTAAAAAATTGATTCGCTTAAGTAAATATACATACATAAACATAAAATTAAAAATATGTACACATGTATACAAACAATAAAAGGTGGCTCTTTATTTCCGGGCTGGGACGTGTACCGTCAACCTGGGAACTATTTCGGGATTTTCGGTATTATCGGGACTTATCGATATAATAATCAATATTTTTTTGGATTTTGTTATCTAAATATATTGGTGATAGTCCCAAAAAGTCTCGAAATCTCCGAATTAGTCTCGAGGATCCCAAAAATCTCAAATTAGTCTCGAAAATCCCGAAATAGTCCAGAAATCGCGAAGTAGTGCGGAAGATTCCAATAATCCCAAAAAGTCTCGAAAGTCCCGAATAGTCTCAAAATCCTGAAGAAGTTGCGAAAATGCCGAATAAGTCCCGAGGACCCCCAAAATCCCAAAGTAATATCGAAAATCCCGAAATAGTCAAAAACCCGAAGTAGTCCCGAAGTTTCCGAAAATCTCGAAGAAGTCTCAAAAGTCCCGAATTCGTTGCTAGGATCCCGAAAAGTAGCCTCGAAAATCCCGAAATAGTCAAAAAATACCGAAATAGTCCAAATATCCCGAAGAAGTTCCGAAGATTCCGAAAATCCTGAAGAAGTCTCGAAAATCCCGAATTATTCCCAAAAATTCCGAATGTTTACGTAGAACTGGAAGCTGGAAGATACTTGAAAATCTTATTTTCGTTGCATAACAAAAGTATTATTTGGTTGAAAAATTACAAATCAAATTGATTCAAAACAAAAATTTTTATTCCTCATTTGGTTGACAAATCAAATCACAAATAAATTTTATTTTTTATTTGGTCAACAAACCAATCAAATCGCAATCACAAATCAAATCTTTATCCTATATCGAAGTATACGGACTTTTCAAAATATATCGATTTACCGAAATTTCAATCTTATATAAGCTTACCGAGTTTTCACTGCTTATCGAATTTTATCGTGTTAACAGAGCGTAACGAGTTATCGAAATATTTCGATAGCTTTCAAAAAATGTGGAGCTGTCAAAGTAAAAATTTATAAAGTTATCCAAATATAAATTTTTAAGTTATCGAAATTAGCGAGCCCTCGAATTTCACAGTTTTTGAAATTAATCGAGTTATCGGATTTGAGTGTTTTTGAAATTCATCGAATTATCGATATGTATCAAATGATTGAAATTTATCGATAAACTGGAATGTATCGGGGAAATTTCAAGTCCTGCCGAAGTCCTCCAAAGACCTTCAAAGGAATAAAAAATTTTAGTGACGTTTTAGTTCCAAAGCAGAAGATTTTTCCGGTAAGTTACTTTGTACCTTATAAGTTATGCTACGTTTTAAGTTAGAAAATCTCTCCAAGGCTCTTAAAAACTAGAAAAACTATCGAATTTTCACAATAACTGGCACTCGAGTATATCTCTTGATATTGATAGCGGATTCTAAATGGTTATTTTCGACCTCTAGTCTGTAGTACAATAAAGTTAGTTGTGCGGCAATTTGAAACTCAGAAAGAGTTGAAAAATGAGGTGCAGCCACATCAGGAGGAAATGAACGGTTAAAACTAAAGGTTACTTAGAGAGATACAGGATAGCATCAAATCAGGACTTAAAGAGACAGAAGATAAACTCAAGATTGAGCTATTTATGTGTAAATGCCAACTGCAACAGGAAATATTGGGACAACTCAAATTACACTGGGCGACAGCCGAAACCAGCCCGGACTTTGCTAACATTTTCTGAAAGTAAATATACCGATACCCATATTAAAACACTTGATGGATTTGCAAAAGTTAGCTCGTATTTTTGTTTATGGCCTACTAAAGTTTTCATGTCTCGGCCTAAGTAGTTTTCCAAAAAGTGGGAAAACTGGTTAAAATTGTAAACATTCTACGAAAATATGTCCCATGAGATTTTACTATATACGTCTTATACGGTGTTCGCATAAGGCGACTTTACAGACAACTTTTAGTTGAAAGCAAAAATCGATTGGTGTGAACGGCCTTTCAACTAATCACTTCCAATGAAGTTGGGGTGCAGCCAACTGTTGATTCAACTAATCGCCTCTAAAATTGCCTGGAAAATCACCTCATGCGAACACCGTATTAACCTTTAATTTCTCTAATGAAATTATTTTAACCCTTTTTCCCACTTTTTTGGAAACCGCTTAGGCCGGGACATGAAAATTTTAGTAGGCCATAAAATATAAATACGGGCTAAGTTTTGGAAATCCAACGAGAGTTTTATTACTGGATATGTATAATTTTAGAAAATATTAACAAGTCCGGCTGGTTTAAATTTCCATAAAATTGGCGCACAGTGTTATAAGCCGACCAAAAGGATGGTGGAAATTTAGATCACCTTGTGCAGTACATTGAACCGTAATTTCAGTGCTTCAATTATGCAAAAAAGAGAAGTGACTTTGATCAAAAAAATGAAACGGCTGGAAAAATTCGGTTAGAGATATAATCCTACGGAAGTGTCAACGGAAGGATCTGGACTTGACAATTTTGAAGGCAATTTTGGCACAACGGTATAGTTTGAAGTCATTGCTTGTATCAGATATGTGAAAATATAAGGCCGATGAATCCGTAACGTTGATAAATATTTCAAAGTTCCGGACATTCTCAGCAAGTTACAAAGAGGTCCACATGGAGAACACCTCGGAACCAAGAAAACCATTGAGAGGATTAAGAAGATATAATATCTGTGGGTTGGTTTTGGTCATTCGGTCAAGGAGTGGATAGCCACTTATCCCGGGATTTTCGGGATGGCGTTGTCACAATCCCGGGATCCCGGGATTAGTCCCGGGATTTAGATATTCATTACTTTTCAACTTCTTGAATCGAAAAAATTGCTTCTATATTGTTTGAGAACCTCTCCTACCATGAAATAAATAATAAATACATGGGTTTGAAACCTACTTTTTTATTTAAACTGGCGTTTTTATTTTTTCTCTCTGACCTCAGGATTTATTTTGAAGTACTTTGTAATTTCAGAGATATGATTAATTCCAAAAATTGTTAAAAAAAATCCAATGCAATGTAGAATAAAAATATGGGTCACAAATGCAATAGGAAATTTCTTTAGAATTTAAAAAATGTAAATTTTTTGGATTCACAAGGACGAATATGTAATTTTTAAGCTGACATATTTAGAAGAACGAATTTCTAGGATGTTATCGAGTTTTATAAGCTCTTAACATATAGTTTTTTCTCAAACAAATATTGCGAAATTTCAAGGATAAAATTTTAAAATGATATTTACCAGCCCTTCTGCACCAGAAACTTGAAACTGTTTAAATTCTACAGGATTTCCTCATTAATTTTATACCCATACCTACGGTGACCATCCGTCCTTTATTTTAAAGGACAGTCCTTTATTTTAATCCCCTGTCCTTTATAATTGTTTTCAAAATAAAGGACGCCTTTTGTCCTTTATTTCTTAAACCGTCCTTTAAATCAGCTCTGCATTTTTCAAAGGTGAATTTTTAAACGCAGAATATGAAAAATAAAAATCTCCCTTATAAAATATAATGAAAACTTTCGCCAGTTTATTTCGCACCCCACTTAAGGGTTTCTGTTTAGTCGGTAAACTTTGTACAATCTATAAAGCACAGGGAAAGTTGTGCCCAGGATCGTGTTGCACGCTGAGTTTCCAGTTCCACTGAAAGAGAACAATAAGTGCAGCAGGGGGGCACAGTGGTTCAAAACTGGCACTCATTCAGTTCATTTTTCACTAAATTTAATTAATTTTTATTTTTTTTTATAAAAGCTTACAATATTTGCAAAAGACCAGTTGAGCCTGATTTCTGAATTTTAATTTCATTATATTAAATTTTTTAAAGAAAAATGCAGAAAAAGTAGCAATTTTGAAGAAAATGTATTCCCCTGTTCCAGTTAATAAATGTTACATATTAAAAACTAGTTGAAAACAATTGATGGGTCTCCCAAAACAAAAAATACACAAAAAAAAATTTTTGAAATGTTATAAAAAAATGCTCACCAAAATAAATATTTTGTTTTTTGATTGGTTTTCAATTCCAGTTTTGAACCACTGTGGGCTGGCTTCGTCGTGCAGTATGAATTATGGTAAACGCGTTTGAAATGTAAATGGTAGTAAAGGATGGCGAAGTCCTTGAAAAGGATTTAGCTTCATTTTTCGCTACAGCAGGGGAACTTATACAATTAAATAATATAATTAACTGGTAAATATTTGATTTAAATTACGATATGGGCAAGGTACTTTTATCATACAAGTTGTATGAACGTATTCCCATATCATTTTGAAAAAAAAATGTCCTTTATTTTACGTTGGTTAATATCGTCACCGTACCCATACCTCTTCTCTAAGCACATTTCTCTGAATTTTTTAAATCATTTTTGAATTACTGACGTCAGAGTGAAAAACTAAAAATGCAATTTTACTAAATTTTGCCCAGGGTTTCGCGAATATATTGATATTTGTGTTTAAAATTTACTATCGCGTTATATGTAAAATGAGCTAAACATTTATAAAAAAAATATTAATTATTAAATAAAAAAAGAAATATAGCCAATACTGGTCAAGAAAAGGAGTTTCTATTATTGGCATCAGTGCAAATTACAAATCCCTAAAATAAAAAAATTTGCCAATAATCCCGGGATTTTCGAGACCATAAAAGGTCCGGGATCCCGGGATTAACATTCCTAGTCCATACATACTGTGATGTCCAAGTATATGGGGCAGAAGGATGGAGCAGCCCTTAGAGTATTCGAGAGAAAGAGTCTTCGGAAGTTTTACGCTAGTTTTATCATGTCGTACAAATGGAAGCAAACACATACTACTTCTGCTTCTTTTCCGATGAAGTTCCAGGCATCTGTACAAATTAACATAATATGCTCCTGAATATCCTTTCTTGCTTTCCTCTTGCCTTTTTGCCTTTGCTTGCCTAGTAA